>NW_020917817.1:0-762 GCF_003984885.1 Neopelma chrysocephalum | reverse complement strand
AAAAAAATGACCAAAAACTGACTAAAATCTCACCAAAAAATGTTCAAAAAATGACTCAAATCTCCCCAAAAAATCACCCAAAACGGACTCAAATCTCACCAAAAAATCACCCAAAACGGACTCAAATCTCCCCAAAAAATCACCCAAAACGGACTCAAATCTCACCAAAAAATCACCCAAAACTGACTGAAATCTCCCCAAAAAATCACCCAAACATTTCCAAAAGATGACCCAAAGCAGACTCAAATCTACCCAAAAAAGGACCAGAAACTTCCCAAAAAATCACCCAGAAGTGACTCAAATCTCCCCAAAAAATCACCCAAAACTGACTCAAATCACCCCAAAAGATGACCCAAAACTGACTCAAATCTCACAAAAAAATGTCCAAAAAATCACCCACAACTGACTCAAATCTCCCCAAAAAAGGACCAGAAAATGATTCAAATCACCCCCAAAAAATGATAAGAAACTGACCCAAATCTCCCCAAAAAATCACCCAAAACTCCCCAAAAAATCACCAAAAACTGACACAAATCTCCCAAAAAATGACCCAAATCTTTCCAAAAAATCACCAAAAATGGACTCAATTCTCCCCAAAAAATGACCCACAACTGACTCAAATCTCCCCAAAAAATGATCCAGAACTGACTCAAATCTTCCCAAAAAATCACCAGAAAATGACTCAAATCTCCAAAAAAAGGACCAGAAAATGACTCAAATCACCCAAAAAAACCGATAAAAAACTGACCCAAATCTCCCCAA
>NW_020917816.1:0-453 GCF_003984885.1 Neopelma chrysocephalum | reverse complement strand
ATTGACCAAAGGGATATTGCAGAATATATGGCGTCAGCTCAGCTACAAAAGCTCAGGAAAGGAACAGGAAAGGGGGGAAATCCATTTTTTTACAATACTTGCCTTCTGAGCGGCCTCTCTGTGTGGTGAAGCCCTGCTTCCCGTGAAGTGGCCAGGCATGGCTGCTGATGGGAAGTAGAGAATAAATCTTTTTATTTTCCCCCTTACTTATGCATGCACAAACTTTGGCTTTTGCTTTAGTAAAGTGCCTGATCTCAAAGTAGAAGTCATTTTCCATCTTATTCTGTCTCTTCCTGTCTGGCTGGGAAGGGCAGCGATAGAGCGGCTTGGTGGGCACCTGGAATCCACACAAGGTCAACCCACTGCAACATTGCAGGGTCTCGTGGAACCAAAAGACTGCTGGGATACTGGGGGAACTCATGGAATCAAGTGGCCGTCATGACACTGCCCTGT
>NW_020917815.1:0-342 GCF_003984885.1 Neopelma chrysocephalum | reverse complement strand
AACAGGAAAAGATTTGGGGACACAACAGTGAAAGATTTGGGGACACAGCAGTGAAAGATTTGGGGACACAACAGGAAAGGATTTGGGGACACAACAGTAAATGATTTGGGGACACACCAGTAAGTGATTTGGGGACACAGCAGTAAAAGATTTGGGGACATAACAATGAAAGATTTGAGGACACAACAGTGAAAGGTTTGGGGACACAACAGTGAAAGATTTGGGGACACAACAGGAAAGGATTTGGGGATACAACAGGAAAAGATTTGGGGACACAACAGGAAAGGATTTGGGGACACAACAGTGAAAGATTTGGGGACACAACAGGAAAGGATTTGGGGA
>NW_020917814.1:0-439 GCF_003984885.1 Neopelma chrysocephalum | reverse complement strand
CCCCCAGTTGGGTACTGGGGCAGCACTGGGGACAGGCAGAGCCCCAGTAACCCCTGTTTTATCCCCCCTCATCACACCAGTCCCCCCAGTTGGGTACTGGGGCAGCACTGGGGACGGGCAGAGCCCCATTAACCCCTGTTTTATCCCCTCCCCATCACACCAGTCCCTCCAGTTGGGTACTGGGGCAGCACCGGGGGCAGGCAGAGCCTCAGTAACCCCTGTTTTGCCCCCCATTAAAACCAGTCCCCCCCCAGTTAGAGCTGGGAGAGGGTGACATCTTGGGCACTGGTCCATCCTGGCATCTGGAGCAACTCCATGCCCATCCCAGTTGGGTACTGGGGCAGCACTGGGGGCAGGCAGAGCCCCAGTAACTCCTGTTTTATCCCCCCACGTCACACCAGTCCCCCCAGTTGGGTACTGGGAGCAGGCAGAGCTCCAT
>NW_020917813.1:0-1190 GCF_003984885.1 Neopelma chrysocephalum | reverse complement strand
GGGGAGAGAGAGGGAGCCCAGCCACCCCCTGGCCTTCCACACCTACACGCAGCAGACACCAACAGCCCAAGTGCCAACACACAACTCTTGCCAACCACTTCCGGTGCTGTGTATATCTGATTTTGAGCAGAAACGAACAACATGAGTGGTGATTGGCTCTTCAGGGAACACTGCCCTGGCACACAACCACCTCTGAGCCCCCCTCTTCTCGAGGGGGGGCCATACTCAAACCATGACACCACCTCTTCTCCATCAACTACAACTACTTTCTTTTCCAGTCCAGTGATATGTTTCTATTTTGCAGGAGCGCTGATTGGGTCAAACCCCAAGGGTCACCACCCCCTCGGGGGTTACCACTTTCATAACTCCAGGGGGAAAACTGTTTCCCCCCACGACACTCAGTTCTCGTGTACCTGTCTCTTGTGTGTCTTATTGTCCACATCTGAGGTTGTTGGGGAACGATTGTCCTAAGAACTGTTGACTCCCCGCAGGGAGAGGGGTGGAGAAAAAAAACCCTCCAGCTGAGCAATATCTACTTTGTACTTGTCAGCAGTGTTTGCAATGCTACTGAGCTCCTTGATGATTTCCAGGCGTTTTTCAGTGTTAGACTTTTCCTGCAGCAGGTGCATGATATGGGATGTGATACACCCATTCAATACCATGCTCCTGTGCCCAAGTGGCCACTAGACTGTTCTTGAAATGAGTCCCATTGTCTGACTGAATGCCCTCTGGAGTGCCATGTCTGCACAGGACCTGCTTCTCGACACCCAGAATGGTGTTTTGGGCTGTTGCAGGCAAGCGCATATAACCTCTCCATAAATCTCGGAGCTCTCTTGTGGTCAGTGATTGTGTAATTTCGCTTTCTCGCATGATTTCTTGTCCATCTCTCCCACCTAGAATCTTTTTCACCTCCCTCTTTACTCTTCCGCTCTTACGTGGAACCGCTCCCGCCTCCTCCCTGTATCTCTCACGTGGAGGTGGGGACTGGGCATGCCGTGGGGATGAGCTTCTATGTTGTTCACACCGTGGAGATGGACTTCTACACCGTTCACACCGTGGAGATGGACTCCTACGTCGTTCACACCGTGGAGATGGACTCCTACGCCGTTCACACCGTGGAGATGGACTCCTACGTCGTTCAAAATACCCAGCGGGTGGAGGTAGCGAGTAGTCTCTCGGGTGCCAAGGTA
>NW_020917812.1:0-737 GCF_003984885.1 Neopelma chrysocephalum | reverse complement strand
ATTTTTCTAATTTTGTAAGCCTTACAAGTTTTATAGGTAATAGAAGTAGATTTTAGAAACAAACCCCTTTCTCCCTCCTCCCCTAGCACCCCTTAGTTTATACATTCCTTAATCCTCTCACCCCATTCCATACTCCCCATGTCAACCCTATTCCCATATCCAGTAGAAAATGTTTAGTCTCTTAGTCAAGGCAAGCCTGCCTTGTTTGGGGAACGCTTGTATCTTGGCCTAAACCACAGGAGAGAGTCAAGGAACTGGGTGACTCTGCTCTCTGTACCCCGAAGATGATGAAGGATGATGAAGAGGGGGTCCCAAAAAGCCGCCCAACCCAATTCCAGGAGGCGGGCCAGGGGGTGGGCCAGGGGGTGGACCAGGGCAAAAGTTATAGGGTGGACACACTTGGGATGGGCCAGATATTGTAATAAATGTAACATCTCGGGCACAGCCCGGCGTGCGTCGTTTACCATCTATTGCCTTGGCACAATTAAACCCTTTCTTATCTCACCCCAACTAACGGCTCCTGGATTTTTTTCTTAGCACCAGCTGAGCAGGCATCAAAGTGGTAACCCCCGAGGGGGTGGTGACCCTTGGGGTTTGACCCAATCAGCGCTCCTACAAAATAGAAACATATCACTGGACCGGAAAAGAAAGGAGTTGTAGTTGATGGAGAAGAGGTGGCCATGTTCTGAGGACATGAGGAGCAGGGGCAGGGACCCCTTGGGGCTCTGCCCCCCCCC
>NW_020917811.1:0-2820 GCF_003984885.1 Neopelma chrysocephalum | reverse complement strand
TGACTCTGCCTTTAATCTTTGAGATGCCTCTGTTGTAATTTCCTGAGCATTTTCTGTTTCAGATCCCTGAGATATTTCCATCTCGTTCTTGATGTGTGGTTCAGTCTGACTTGATGTTTCCTCAGTTTTCTGAATGTTCTGTGTGTTTTCATCAAGTGTGACCCCACAAGTGTCTGCTTTTCCTTCAGCTGAGTGCTTTCTGTATCTAGTACTTCTTAAAGACTTAACTCTTTTCTCTGTTACCTGTACTTCAAGTTTTGTTTCCTTTTCAGGTTCTTCTGCTGTGACAGCCTCAGAATCCTTGCCAAAAGTCCGTTCATCTCTTTGTAGGACCTTTGCTGGTGGGTCTTTACGAAGCCTCCTTGTTGTTCCATGAAGTTCTGCTGAAGGATCTTGTTTCACTTGGTCATTTCGAGCTCTTCGTCCTCTTTTAGGTGGAATCGGTGGTTCTGTGTTTTCTGCTCCTCTGGTCCTCTTCCTGGGTGACAGAAGCACTTCTTCACTGTCTTCTATACCACTGTCATTAGATTTGCTATCAGGTTTATTTACACCTGTTTGGAGCTCACAATTTTCCTTCTGAATGTTACCAGTTCCTGTCTTTTTGGCTGGATCATCTCCAGTTTCTAACATGTCATCGACGCCACACTCTTGCAAAGGCTGTTTCATATTTGCAGGCTCTTCTGGTAGCACTGAAGAACCTTCAACACAAGACTCAAGAGCCTCACTTGGATGTTTCAACTCCTTCAGTTCTTTCCTTTTACCTCTTCCTGGTCTTTGAGTAGCTCCATGTGGTTCCTGATCAGGGTGCTTTGAAACGACTTCTTGTAGGCAACGCTTTGTTCTCCTTCCTCTTCCTTTGTTTTCAGGTGTGATTGCTCCCATCTCCTCTTGGGTGCTGAAGGTATCCAGACTTTGCAATTCTTTTAAATTCACATCCTTTTCATTCTGCTTTGCTGCAGCAGGATGGACAGTCTTCCTTGGCCTGCCCCTTCTTGGTCTGTGGGGAGACTGGTCTGCACTAGTTGATTCCTTTTGTGGAGAATCTTCACCTTGGGGAATATTTCCTTTATTTTCTAGAACAGGGTAAAGAGCACAAAGAAAAGTTAGACATTATTATGCCTGATCAAAGTATCTGTGAGTTTCCATTTTCCTAACAGTCACCTTTCTCAAACAAATCACGCAGTATCTTAATTTAAAAATAAATAAATATTTTAACCAATTCCTACATGAAAAGATCAGGCTTCTGATCAAAGTTCTTTGGTTTATTTGGTAGACATCATTCATTACTTTCAACTATCCTCTTGAAAGTCTTTGCAAAGATAATCTGAAGTGGAAACCTTAACATTAGGTTTTCACACTAATACGTTCACCTGTCTCCAGGGGAAAAAGGGATCTTAGCTCAGGAATTAGCAGAGCTCTTTGAGAGCTTTAAACAAGATTTGAACTTCATGGTAACATGTATTACTTTTTGTGTTCATTATTCCTCTAAACAAAGTGTACTCACCATGTTTATGACTGGAATTAGAACAAGGAGGTGTAGAATCTTGCTGAGAATCCATTATTGATCTGACCTAAGGGAATAAACAATAATCAATAAATGCCTACCTGACAGGACAGGAAATTATGGAGCCAACCAATACAAAATGTATAGTAATACTTGTAAAAATTCTTGGCAAATCCTTTCCCCTAAAAATGAAATCAACTAGTTTTATAACTCCATCCATATATCTGACAAAAGCACACAAATGTAGCAAACAATTCTTGCCATCTAAAGTGGTGTAGCAGTTTTTAAAGTGAAAAACAAACACTGCAGAGTTAAAAAGTAACATTAACTCTATTGGTTGGCAAGTGTCTAAATGAGTGCTCAAAGGGAATTGGGGTACTGAAGAAAAACCTGAGTGTTTTGCAGCATTTTATTGTAGTTCTAAGCACTAAGCCCAGTGATACTCAACATTTTATCTACAGAACATGAAAATTAGCACCAATAAAATTGGCAAATGACACAAGTGATGACGCTGTGAATTGTAAGGTCAGAATGGTCACTCAGAGCAACCTCAGGAGCTACTTACACAGGGTCCCCCCAAAGAAAATATATATTAACACAGGCAAAGGCAGCTGTCTATAAAATGCTCTAAGATACATGAAGTCATACTAGGAGACCTAAGAATTCATTTCAACCACAGGCTTCAAAGTCTAAACACATCCCTTCCAAAAGCTAAGGAAAGAATTTTACCTCCATTTCCTCCGGTGTATCAAACATTTCTGTCATTCCAACATAGTCCACTTCACCATCAGAAGGTTTCTGCCTGGGCTCTGCCATGAGCCTTTGCAGCCCCATAAAATCCTCAACTGGTTGATTCTTCTGTCTGGGAGACCTCACCAATCTGCTGATACCAAACATGTTTTCTATGGGTTGAACCTTTTCCTTTGGTGTCTTGAAAATGCGGCTGATCCCAACCATGTCTTCAACTGGTGGGTATTTCTGTTTTGGGGTTTTCTGGACTGAAGTAACACCTGCCATGCCTTTTACTGCTCCCCTCCTTTGTACCGGAGTCTTCAGCAACCTCTTAAGGGCAATTTCATCTGTAATGGGTTCTGGCTCTTGCTGTGGGGTTCTCATGAGCTGCCTAATGCCAGACAGGTCCTCTACCGGTTCTGGCTTCTGCCGCGGGGTCCTCAGCAGCTGCTTGATGCCTGACAAAGCCTCTGCAGGCTCCAATTCCTGCTTTGGGGTCTTCATGAGCCGCCTGATGCCTGACAAAACTTCTGTAGGCTCTGTGTTCTGTTTTGGGGTCTTCAAGAGCTGCTTGATGCCTGACA
>NW_020917810.1:0-732 GCF_003984885.1 Neopelma chrysocephalum | reverse complement strand
AGACCACGTCAGCGTTGATGAAGACAACACAAAGTTTGGAAGACGAATTATCATTTTGAGTTTCCAGTTCTTCAAGTGTTGAATGTTAAATTTTTGGAGTTAGTTTTAATTGCAGCTATTGTTTCATAGAAGATAGGCTGCTGTAAGTTTTGTTACTTAAGTGGAGTTTGTTACGTAAAGGAAAAGACGTTTGTTTCATATTCAAATTCCCATTGTTCTGGTTTTAAACTGTTTGCAAAAATGTTGAAATATTAAAAATGTTGAGTTGTAAAACTCAGGATTTAAAATTGTAGGTTTTGTTACTTAAGGAGAGTTTGTTACATAAAACATAAGAAGTTTGTTTTGTATTCAAGTTCCCATCGTTCTGGTTTTAAACTGTTTAAAAATATATGTTGAAATATTAAAAATGTTGAGTTGTAAAATTTAGGATTTAAAATTGCAAATTTTGTTACTTAAGGAGAGTTTGTTACATAAAAGATAAGAACTTTGTTTTGTATTCAAGTTCCCATCGTTCTGGTTTTAGACTATTTTTAAATATGCTGAAATATTAAAAATGTTGAGTTGTAAAATTTAGGATTTAAAATTGTAGGTTTTGTTACTTAAGGAGAGTTTGTTACATAAAAGATAAGAAGTTTGTTTCGTATTCAAGTTCCCATCGTTCTGGTTTTAAACTGTATGAAAATACGTTGAAATATTAAAAATGTTGAGTTGTAAAATTTAGGATTTAAAATT
>NW_020917809.1:0-341 GCF_003984885.1 Neopelma chrysocephalum | reverse complement strand
GTTGAAATATTAAAAATGTTGAGTTGTAAAATTTAGGATTTAAAATTGCAGATTTTGTTACTTAAGTAGAGATTGTTACATAAAAGATAAGAAGTTTGTTTCATATTCAAGTTCCCATTGTTCTGGTTTTAAACTGTTCGCAAAAATGTTGAAATATTAAAAATATTGAGTTGTAAAATTTAGGATTTAAAATTGCAAATTTTGTTACTTAAGTAGAGATTGTTACATAAAAGATAAGAAGTTTGTTTCGTATTCAAGTTCCCATTGTTCTGGTTTTAAACTGTTTAAAAATATGTTGAAATATTAAAAATGTTGAGTTGTAAAATTTAGGATTTAAAATT
>NW_020917808.1:0-1282 GCF_003984885.1 Neopelma chrysocephalum | reverse complement strand
ACATTCCAGCTGGAAAAAAAAGAAAAAAAAGAATAAAATTAAAGCAATGCCGGAGCTGAGCCGAGAGGACGTGTTTGCTGGGACCTGCCAGGATGATTAGTCCTTTGCGGATAACCCCTCGGAAAAGGGTCAGGCTGGGGGCTCCGGCCGTGCCGGGGGGCAAGGAAAGGGATGAGTCCTCTTCGGAAGAGCTCCTCAGCCACGCTAAAAGCTGTTTTACACTCCTTGACCTGACGTTTTCCTCCCTCTGGGAGTGATCAGGAGCCCTCCTGCGTCAGAGCCGGGCAGAGCAGGGACTCAACACCTCGCTCTGGGTCTGGGAGAGGGTTTTCACCTCGGGAAGGTCCTTAAACCCCGTGTCCCGGACCGCGTGCAGCGTGTACCCCTCTGTGCTGCCTCGTCACAGGAATGGGAACACCCTCCAGGTAAAGAGGGTGGTGCATCCCAAGTGCAGCACCCGAGATATGCACATTAAATCCATCCCTGTGCTCCCAATTCCTGCCCGGACCCATCCCACCACCCCTCTGGGACAGAGTCAGGGCCACCAAACCCCTCGCTGTGCTGACAGAAATCCACGGCACGTTGTTCCTGCCTCCCCACTTAGCGGCCCTGGAGCTGGATACCATCTGAACCATGGGATGAATGAAAAGCCATTAATTCCCTCCTGGGCGTTTTTATGAGGCTCTTGATGAAATGTCTGGATGCTTCAGCACTGCAGGAGTTTGATGCTGGCAGAGCTCTGCGCAGACTGAAAACCCCGTCTCCAGGGTTGAACCAGCTGCTGGTCTCTCCTCCACGTCCTGTGTCCCCTAATCCACCCCTCCTGAGCCAAAAGCACCCAAAACTTCACCAAATCATCCTCCCTCGGCACACCCAGCGCTGCCCCAGGGCAGTGAATTAATCCATCCCCAAAGTGAATAGACGGGGACACCCCAAATGTGGGTACCCCCTCATCCACTGGGGCTCCGGGAGAAATAAGGCTCCTTCCTCTCGGTTTCGCAGACCCTGAAAGGGGGGAGCCCTGCCAGAGGAGAGGGGTCCTGCCCCATGGCTGGTAAGGATCCTTGGAAAGGGCAGGGTGACCCTCAGCACCCCACAGAGCCCAGCTCTGCTGAGCAGGTGGTGCTGAGGGGTCTGTGTTTGCACCCCCACCCTGCAGCTTCCCCCCAAACCCCTCAGCCTGCAGCAGCATCTCTCCTAAGACCCCCTGGAACCCTCTTTAGCCCCCCCAGCATCCCTCCCTATCCCTCCCAAGCTTCCCTCCTAAGTCCCCGCAGCACTG
>NW_020917807.1:0-3538 GCF_003984885.1 Neopelma chrysocephalum | reverse complement strand
CTTACGATGGACAAGCTCCTCCTGCTGCCCCTCCTGGTTTTCAGCACGGCCGCCCCCCCGGCGGCGCCCATGACGTGCCCCAAGCGCTGCCAGTGCCAGAACCTCTCCCCTTCCTTCACCATCCTGTGCACCAAGACCGGGCTCCTGTTCGTGCCGCCCGCCCTGGACCGGCGCACGGCCGAGCTGCGCCTCATGGACAACTTCATCACCGTCCTGCGGCGCAAGGACTTCGCCAACATGACCAACCTGCTGCACCTCACCCTGTCGCGCAACACCATCAGCCAGATCATGCCCTTGGCCTTCGCCGACCTGCGCGGGCTCCACGCCCTCCACCTGGACAGCAACCGGCTGACGGCGCTCAGGGACGACCACCTCAAGGGCCTGGTCAACCTGCGCCACCTCATCCTCAGCAACAACCAGCTGAGCTCGGTGTCGCCGCGCTCGCTCGACGACTTCGTGGACACCATCGAGGACCTGGACCTGTCCTACAACAACCTGGTGGACGTGCCCTGGGAGACGGTGGCGCGGCTCTCCAACGTCAACACGGTGAGCCTGGACCACAACCTCATCGAGTTCGTGCCCGAGGGCATCTTCTCCAACCTGCACAAGCTGGCGCGGCTCGACATGACCTCCAACAAGCTGAAGAAGATCCCGCCCGACCCGCTCTTCTCGCGCATCCCCGTCTACGCCAAGTCCAAGGGGTCGCCGCTGTCGTCGCTGGTGCTGAGTTTCGGGGGGAACCCCTTGCACTGCAACTGCGAGCTGGTGTGGCTGCGGCGCCTGACGCGCGAGGACGACCTGGAGACGTGCGCGTCGCCGCCCGAGCTTTCCGGCAAGTACTTCTGGTCCATCAAGGAGGAGGAGTTCGTGTGCGAGCCGCCCATGATCACCCACCGCACGCCGCGGCTGGCGGCCGCCGAGGGCCGGGGGGCCTCGCTCAAGTGCAAGGCCGTGGGCGACCCCGAGCCCTACGTGCGCTGGATCGCGCCCGACGGCAAGTTGGTGGCCAACACCAGCCGCACGACGTCCTACGAGAACGGCACCTTGGACATCCTGGCGGTGGCGATGCAAGACAAAGGGACCTTCACCTGCATCGCCTCCAACGCCGCCGGAGAGTCCACGGCGCCCGTGGAGCTGCTGGTGACGCCGGCGGCCGAGGCCGGCAACGACACCGGCTGCGAGAAGGAGGAGAGGGAGGAGGAACCGGGAGCCTCCGACATCCTCATCCCGGCCAAGTCGAGCTTCGCCAACGAGAGCAAGGAGAGGCAGGAGAAGGGGGTGGTGGTGGAGGAGCTGACGGCGGCGTCGGCGCTGATCCGGTGGGAGTCGCGGCAGCCGCTGCCCGGAGTCAGGATGTACCAGATCCAGTACAACTCGTCCACCGATGACATCCCGGTCTACAGGTGGGGAGAGGGGGTGGGAGGAGGGTGGGGGTGTTGGGGGGGGTGGAGAAGGGGCCCGGCCCAAGAACCTTCCCAAGATCCTTTTAAGACCTGTCCCAAGGCCAAAGACCCTTCTAAAACCCATCCTAAGACCCATCCCAAGACCCTTCTAAGACCCATCCTAAGACCTTTTCCAAGATCCAAGACCCTTCCAAGATCCAAGACCCTTCTAAGACCCATCTTAAGACCCATCCCAAGACCCTTCTAAGACCCATCTTAAGACTCTTCTAAGACCCAAGACCCATCCTAAGACCCTTCCCAAGACCCTTCCAAGACCCTTCTAAGACCCATCCCAAGACCCTTCTAAGACCCTCCTAAGACCCATCCCAAGACCCATCCCAAGACCCTTCTAAGACCCTTCTAAGACCCTTCCCAAGACCCATTCCAAGCCCCTCCCTCCATCCCCTCACATCCCATCACCCCGCCCTGGTCTCCCCCATCTCCCACAAGTCAGAAGACCCTCCTTGACCTCCTTTTCCCCCCTTTTTTCTCCAGGATGATCCCACCCACCAACAAATCCATCCCAAGACCCTTCTAAGACCCATCCTAAGACCCATCTTAAGGTCCTTCTAAGACCCATCCTAAGATCCATCCCAAGACCCTTCTAAGACCCATCTTACGACACATTTCAAGAGCCTTCCCAAGACCTTTCTAAGACCCATTCCAAGACCCTTCCAAGACCCATCCCAAGACCCTTTTAAGACCCATCATAAGACCCTTCCCAAGACCCATCCTAAGACCCAAGACCCATCCCAAGCCCCTCCCTCCATCCCCTCACATCCCATCGCCCCGCCCCGGTCTCCCAGGAGTCAGAAGAGCCTCCTTGACCTCCTTTTCCCCCATTTTTTCCCCAGGATGATCCCACCCACCAGCAAATCCATCCCAAGACCCTTCTAAGACCCATCCCAAGACCCTTCCCAAGACCCTTTTAAGACCCTTCCCAAGACCCTTCTAAGACCCTTCAAAGACCCATCCTAAGACCCTTCCCAAGACCCTTCTAAGACCCATCTTAAGGTCCTTCTAAGACCCATCCTAAGACCTTTCCCAAGACCCTTCTAAGACCCATCCCAAGACCCTTCTAAGACTCATCCTAAGACCCATCCCAAGACCCTTCTAAGACCCATCCCAAGACCCTTCTAAGACTCATCCTAAGACCCATCCCAAGACCCTTCTAAGACCCATCCCAAGACCCTTCGTAGACCCATCCTCGGATCAATCCCAAGACCCATCTCAAGACCCTTCTAAGACCCATCCCAAGACACATTCCAAGACACATCCCAAGACCCTTCTAAGACTCATCTGAAGACCCAAGACCCTTCTAAGACCCTTCCAAGACCCATCCCAAGCCCCTCCCTCCATTCCCTCGTGTCCCATCACCCCGTAACGAGTCAGAAGAGCCTCCTTGACCCCCCCCCCCCTCCCTTCCCCCCCTTTTTTTCCCAGGATGATCCCCCCCACCAGCAAATCCTTCCTGCTGACCGACCTTGCCCCGGGCCGCTCGTACGATCTCTGCGTCCTTGCCGTCTACTCGGACGGCGCCACGGCCCTGCCGGCCACCCGCTCCCTGGGCTGCGCCCGCTTCGCCACCGGCGAGGAGCCGCCGCGCTGCCGCTCTCTCCACGCCCAGTTCCTGGGCGGCACCATGATCATCGTCATCGGCGGCATCATCGTGGCCTCGGTGCTCGTCTTCATCTTCATCCTCCTCATGAAGTACAAGGTGTACAACAACAATCATCCGTCCCAACACAAGAAGGCGGCCAAGGTGACCCACGTCTGCTCCCAAACCAACGGCGGCTCCGTCGCCCGCTCGGCCTCCAAAGGGGGCGAGAGGAGGGAAAGCTCCTGCCAGGAATTTTCCGTGGGAAGCAGAGGGAAGACGGTGGTGGAGTTGGACTGGGATAAAGCGACTCCTCCTCCGGTTCCTTCCGGGGGCGATTCCGACTCGGCGGCGCCGTCCTAACGACGCCGGGGTTTTAAAAAAAACCCCCATTCTTGAGGTTTTAAAAAAAGCTCCGCTTTATTATTATCTATTTTTTAAACAAGAAACACAAAAAAGAGACCGGACGTGGTTTCAAGAGATATTTTTTTAAGAGTTT
>NW_020917806.1:0-3965 GCF_003984885.1 Neopelma chrysocephalum | reverse complement strand
CTGCAGCCCCACAGCCATGGGGGCTCCTGGTGCTGCCTGTGGGGTGGAGGAAGTCAGAGGGACACGTTTCTCTCCTCCTGCCTGTTGGCATTTGCTCCCTGGGCACTGGATGTGTAAGGAAGGATGGAGTAGCAGGGCAGGGGAGTATTTCTCTAGGATATCACTATTCCCCCTGGATGTGGGATGGAGCAGCGATGGGGGTGGTTGGGTTTGGCTTGGGCCGCTCAGGATCAGCCATAAACAACCCACCAGACCCTGAACCCTCACTGGACATGTCCAGCCCCTCAAGTTGTTCATTTTCAACAGAGGACAAAGTCTTGGTATTTGCTTCTGATCTGTGGAGAATTTCCTTTGGAATGATCAACCAGGGAACGTATCACTGCAAAGCATCTTTTTGGATCTTTTTGTTTGTTTGTAATTTCCTCTCTGGCTTCAATGAGTTTAGTGTGCTCCTGTTAAGGAAGCAGTGTGTTTTTATCTTGAAATTTGGGGTGGTTTGGTTTGTTTAGGGTGTTTTTTCCCACACTGACTCGGGCCTTCCGTGCATAGTCCGTGTTGTCCTACAGGACTGCTTTGGTTCTGGGTCAGAGACAGAGAAGGGAAGTGGCTTTTCCTCATTTGAATGTTTCCAAGCAGAAGTGGGGCGTAGTCCTGCCCCGCCCCAAAGCACTGCAGGCGCATGGGAGTAGCTCAGGGCTGGCCCAGTTCTCTGAGACAGAACCATGGGGGAGAGGTTGAAGTATTAATAACATCTCTGGTGTCACTTGGTCACAAAGATTGGGTCCTCCAGTCCCAGGGTGTTAAGGAAAACAAGGAACTCCTGTTCTTCATGGCAAACCTTCTGTTCTTGCTTGTGCAGTCTTTGGGTTCTGTCGTCTGATTTCCTGTCCAGGATCTTTCTGAGAGAACCTGTTAGAAATTTAGAGGTAGGGTTAGAATTTGGGTGTGTTCCTTACCAAACTGCCTCCAGCTGCTGATGGACTGGAGCGATGAGTGCTCTCAGCACGGGTTATTTCTTAATTTTGCGTGGCTTTCCCTCAGCTCTGGGTGAGGAATTGTGCAAGCAAGGCCTGTGTGCCCGTGGCTGTCTCCCGTGTGCGTCCGTGTGGCAGGGCTGGGACAAGGACTCGTGCAGGGACTGAGCTGGCACTGGAGCTGCTGCCATTCTGAGCCATTGCCAAGGGGTGGGTAGAGAACATTTGGGAGGCTGTTCCAAGCATTCCATTGGTAGCTGGATCTCCCTCCAGCTGCAGCAGCCAGGGGAGGGTTCTTCCTTGTCCAGCCCAGTAGCTTCTGCTCAGCCTGGCCCAGAGTGGGGCTGGGGCAGGTTCTCCAGGGAACTGGAGCCAGCCCTGGACGGGGCTCTGGAGAGCAGGGAGCTGCAGGGACTGATGTTTGCAAAGCTGAGCTGAAGTTTGTCAAAGCAGCAGAACATTCTCATTCTTGTGGGTTTGTGGAGTCCGTGTTGGTGCCCAGGAGAACTGGGTCAGACTGGGTTTTGTGGTCCGAGAGCTGCCCCCCTAAATTTGGCAGGCTGTGTGATGGAGATGAAGTGGTATCCCCAGAGGCTGATGGTTTGTGTCTCCAGGTATCCCCAGGACGCTGCTAATCCCGAGGGATCTGCTCCGGCTCCAGGCTGTCCGTGCTGGAGCGCCCTGGTGGCTGCAGTCCCTGAGCCCGCAGAGACAGAGAGAGCCCTGGCCCGAGTGGCCTTTGGCACCTTGTCCTGAATTTGGGGTGAGCCTGGGAGCGTGTGGAAGCTGAGAATGAGGGCTTTGTTTCCAATGCATCATCCCTGGGAAGATCCTGTTGCTCCAGAGCGCTGGGGACAGTTTGGGCTCGGCAGCTTCAGAGCTGGATTGGAACAGTCCCTGGAAAGAATCAGGAGAGTGGAGGTTTGTCCCAGTGGTGCTTTCACGCCCCACTTGACAGTCTGGGCTTTGTGCTTGAGGTTGTCCTGGATTTGCTCTGCAGATAATGGGCCCTTCCCAGTTCAGCCCAGCAGATCCCAAGGGCTCTGACAGGAATATTTGTTCTTTCCTTCCCTTTGGGATAACTTCATCTCCAAACTGCCAGGAGCAATTCCTTCATTTCTCCTGGAGAAAACCAAGTGTCAGAGGCGGTTTGCCAAGGAGCCCAGAAGTGTCTTTGGAGCAGAGAGTGCTGCCAGCTCCGTGTGCCCGTCCCCAGCCTGGCACTGGCCACAGGGACACACTGGGCACAGACCATTAGAGGGAACAAAACCACTGCCTGCCAGAGGGTTTGTCCTGTGCCAGTCAGTCCTGGGGCAGCAATCGGACTGGGGAACTCCATCAGCTGCTCTTCCCCCACACAGCACCATCCCCATGGGCATTAATGACGTGCCCTGTGCCCAGCGCTGACTGTTCACCCAGCTGAAACCAAAGCAAGGCTTGCTGTGCTTCCAACAACTTAAAGGAACTTTAAAACAAAATAAATCACTTTTTTCTTCTTTTTTTTTTTTTTCTTTTAGATGCTGGAATTGCCTCTCTGGGTGTGTGCTGAGTTCTGGCTGCAGGGGACTGTCAGGCCTTGGTGGCTGTGAGTTCCTGTTCTTCTCACTGGGAAACTGGAAAGAGTCATTAATTGGATTGCAGAAATGTTTTCTGAAGCCTGTCCCCTTCTTTGTGCCTTTTGCTGACAGATCTTCTCTTTCAGCCTTTGAATGTGCAGCCTCCTTGCAGCTCCCAGCTGGGGGAACCTGGGATAACTTAAGAGGGACAAAGATGAGGGTTTTATCTGCAAACTTGGGGTAATTTCTAGGGGATATAGCAACTGTTTATGTAGGAAGGTGTGTTTAACCACATTGGCCCAAGTTGTGTTTGCACCAGCTGGGGCCAGAGATGCAAGGCAATCCAAAGCAAACCCTGCTCAGCCTCCAAATCCCAGGGGAAGTTCTCCAAGCTGCTCCTTGAGGGACTAAAGATCCATTAAAATGGACCCAAGAGCACTAATAAGTTTCCTGGGAATCCCAGTATTGTTGTCCTAGAATTTTTAACAGGTTTTTAAGCTTTTTATGACAATAATCGCTTTCTTCCTTTGATTGAGTCCCTCGGTAGGATTTGGGGCTTCTTTGGATTCCGAATCCCTCCCAGTGGCCCTGCCACTGGTCAGGAACTGGCAGGACAAACAGAGTCAGAGCTCCTGGCAGGCCCAGGGGTTTTCCCCAGAGTGGATCCAACTGCTGCCCCCCAGCCTGGCCAGGCAGGATCTGCTTTGGCTCCCGGCTTCTGCCAGTGAAACAGGAGGGGAAGCCCAAAAGAGTGAACTAAGAAACTTGGGCCTGCTAACAAGTTCCTTACATCCCAAACGTTCTGTTCTGCTAACTGGACCGAAGCTTAACAGAGTGCTAAAGGTACATGGAATGGGCCTAGAGGCAATAAATTAGGATTCAGGAAGCTAAAGTAGACATTGGAATAGGAGAAATAGGCCGGGAGCCAGGGCTTTCTCCAAGCTGGAGCGAGCGGGTCAAGAACAATGGGAAGGAAGAAAGGTCGGACTGAGGAAGATGAGAATACGCCCCCTGCCCATGGGATGAAGATGGGATCTCCCCCTAAAATTGGGGATAGAGAGAAGCGCTGCCCCAAGCTCCACCTGAGCTCCACCTATACTCTGCCTGTTATCAATATGTATGAATAGATGCTGCAATCACTTGAATATGCATTTAATCACACCTGAAAAATTGTATAAAACTGCTGATTTTGTGTGAGGCCTTCGAGCAAGTTTTTCCAGCAATAGCTGGCTCGCTCCCAGCGCTGCTAATAAATACCTTTGCTGCTTAAAGAGAAAAAGTCTCTGAGCAGTTTCTCGGAGCGATTTTTCGGATTCAATCCTCAATCCAAAAGTCCCCCCAAAGTCAGGGCTGCTGGCCGGCCCTGCCCCAGCCTGGCACTGCAATGGCAGGTTGCAATGGCCCGGATGGGCTTCATTGTGAATCCGAAAAATCG
>NW_020917805.1:0-2840 GCF_003984885.1 Neopelma chrysocephalum | reverse complement strand
AAAACTGGGATGTGGTTTTCGGAGCCAATAAAAAAAATAAGAAAAGGTGGGGTGATAATTTGTTTTAAAGGTCAAAAAGCAAAAAAAAAACCCAAACCCCTAAGCTAAGTCATTTTAAAAGACCCAAAAGAATGGGATAAGTGGGTTAAAAAGCCCCAAAAAAAGGTTGAGTGGATTTAAAAGCCCCCAAAAATGGGATGAGCAGTTTTAAAGACTAAAAAAAAAAACAGGAGAAGTGGTTTTAAAAGCATAAAAAACCCAACCAGGATCAGTAATTTTATAAGCCCAGAAAATGGGGTAAATGCTTTTAAGAGCCCCAAAATGGGATAAGTGGGTCTAAAAGTTCCAAAAAATGGGACAAGGTGGTTTTAAAATTAAAAAAAAACATCCTGAGATAAATTGTTTTAAAAGCAAAAAAAAAAAAAATGGGATGAGTGGTTTTAAAAACCAAAAAACACCCCCACCAAATGTCATTTTAAAAGCCAAAAAAGTGGGATAAGTGGTTTTAATGCCCTTTAAAAATGGCACAAGCAGTTTTAAAACCCCTCCAAGTGGGATGAGTGCTTTTAAAAGTGCCAAAAACTGGGTTAAGTGCCTTTTAAAACCACAAAAAATTGGACGAGTGGTTTTAAGAGTCCCCAAAAATAGGGATTGGTTGGTTTAAAATAAATAAATAAATAAATAAATTTTAAAAAAAAAACCAAACAGGAAAAGTAATTTTTAAACCCCTGAAAAAAAGGGAAAAGCGGTTTTAAAAGCTCCAGAGGAACAGGATAAGAGGCTCAAAAAGCAAAAAAAACCACCTCAGGGTAAGTAATTTTAAAAGCCAGAAAATAAATGGTAATAAGTGGTTTAAAAATGCCCTCAAAACTGGTTAAAAGCCAAAAAAATAACCCCAGGAAAAGTCACTTTAAAAGTCACGACAGAATGGGCCAAGTAATTTTAAAAAATGGGTTAAGTGGATCCGAAAGCCCCCCAAAAAATTGGGATAAGAGCTTTTAAGAGGCCCCAAAAATGGGATGAGCAGTTTTAAAGATAAAAAAAAGAGCAGGACGAGTGGTTTTAAAAGTAAAACAACCCCCCAGGGATAAGTAATTTAAAAAAAAAAAACAGAAAGGAGGTTTTAAGAGCCCCAAAACCGGGGTAAGGGTGTTTAAAAGTTCCAAACGCTGTTTTCCCGGGGTGGTTCCACCGCAGGAGCTTTATCCCGGTTTCCAGCAGGGAAAAGCCCCCGGCTCTGGCCATGGGGGGGTTGGGGGGCTGGGATACAGCAAATCTTCCAGCAGCTTCTCCCCACGGGCAGTGACACCTTCCCACCCCGGGCCAGCCTGGGTGGGTTTATCCCCCTGCTCCCGGTTATTCCCTCTGGTTTTATCCCTGTGCTCCCAGTTATTCCCTGCAGTTTTATCCCCGTGCTCCCGGTTATTCCCTGCAGTTTTATCCCTGTGCTCCCGGTTATTCCCTCTGGTTTTATCCCTGTGCTCCCCGTTATTCCCTGCGGTTTTATCCCCCTGCTCCCCGTTATTCCCTCTGGTTTTATCCCCCTGCTCCCGATTATTCCCTGCAGTTTTATCCCCGTGCTCCCGGTTATTCCCTCTGGTTTTATCCCCGTGCTCCCAGTTATTCCTCTGGTTTTATCCCCCTGCTCCTGGTTGTTCCCTCTGGTTTTATCCCCGTGCTCCCAGTTATTCCCTCCGGTTTTATCCCTGTGCTCCCCGTTATTCCCTGCGGTTTTATCCCCCTGCTCCCGGTTATTCCCTCTGGTTTTATCCCCATGCTCCCAATTATTCCCTCTGGTTTTATCCTCATACTCTCAGTTATTCCCTCTGGTTTTATCCCCGTGCTCCTGGTTGTTCCCTCTGGTTTTATCCCCCTGCTCCCGGTTATTCCCTCTGGTTTTATCCCCATGCTCCCCGTTATTCCCTCTGGTTTTATCCCTGTGCTCCCGGTTATTCCCTCTGGTTTTATCCCTGTGCTCCCTGTTATTCCTCTGGTTTTATCCCCCTGCTCCCAGTTATTCCCTGCAGTTTTATCCCCCTGCTCCCGGTTATTCCCTCGCTGCCCCCACCCCCCAGGGCATTCCCACCATCCCTGAGTCAGTGCAGGGATAAAGAACTGGTTGTTTCTCTCCTTCAGGAATGTCCAGGGCCAGCTGGAGACCTTTTCCTCTGCAAACTGGCTCCATCCACCCTTTCCTTCAGGAATTCCCATAGCTTGTCGTGGGGGACTCCATCCATGCCCGAATCTTTCCCATCAGTAAACCAGGGATGTTGCTTCTCCCTTCCTGGTAATTCGTGCTGTAGAGGGGCCCCTTCAGCACTTGTCACCTCCTCCTCCGGTGCCATTCCAAAATCTGGGCCTTCTGGCCACTCCACGGTCACTTCCAGGATTCCTGGATGCCTGGGGTTTCCTCTCCCAGCTCTTTGTGGCCGTGGAGACCCTCCCTCTGAACACCCACCCCAGCAGGGACGACAGGAGCAGCTGGATTCAGTTCCAACCACCTCCTTCACGAGCCTCCAGGATCTCTTTTCCAATTGTGGATTTGGGATCCTCTCTATCCCTGACTCCAAAAGCTGCCCTGGAGTGTCCTGGTGTTTTGTGCCAGAGGCTCCAGGAGGGACCATTGTCCCTGTCCAGACTGTCCCCAGGGGACAGGGTGGAAAATCTCCTGCTTGGATTGCACAAAACTCACTGAGGGTCCATTGGGAAGGAGGGGGCGGAGAACCAGCCTGGAACCTGGAATGTGCACGCTCCAAAATCCCACAAGGTCCCAAAATCCTTGTGTTTCCTTCCTGTCAGTCGGTGGGGATGTGGCTGTCATCCTGTTATCCACTGGGATC
>NW_020917804.1:0-5949 GCF_003984885.1 Neopelma chrysocephalum | reverse complement strand
CAGGACAGAAAGCTCTTTCTGCCCATGGAGTGCACAGGGTGGTCAGTCAAGCGCATCTGAAACCCGAAGGTTCCAAACTGTTGAAAGTATTACAGAAACGTGGTTGATAGAAAGAGGACATGAGAAAGATGCTATAACTCTGGTCCTACGGTAAAGGAAAACTATTAGAAGGTCACTGTGTCTGTGAGACTGTGTACGTGACAGAAGAACAGAATAAAGTGGATGGGAAAGCCGAATAAGTAGCAAATAAGTAACCATAAGAATGTGAAAGAAACAGCATTTGTGCAAATATAACTTAGGTAATCAGAAGCCATTGATGAGCTAGCACTTGTAATATGTATGAGGCTAATTATTAACCTTTAGAAGCACAAAGCCTGCAGCAATAAAGTTGGATAAGTCATGATCAATCTCTGTGGTCATGTATTCTTTTCCCGTCATCTACAACATCCCTGGACATGGAGAGTGACATCTTCACTAATTGAGGCTGCTCAAAGTTCCTGATCTTGGACAACTCCAGGGAGGGGACATCCCCTTCTGTTGCAGTTCTTGCCAGTCCCATTGTATTTCTTCATTTTATCCAATGTAAAGCTCCCCTATTGCAGTTCAAAGCCCATGCCCCAGGTTCTGCCACTACACGCCTTGGTAAAATGTATCCCTGTGACTATCTTAGACCATGTTTTCATCTGCAGACACCTTGAGAGTGCTCAGAGATGTCCCAGAAAGGGGGTTGAAGGTCTCAAACATATGACTACTCTACAGGGGCAAAGGAGTCGTGGGTTCAGTGGTGTGCAGACACAGGACAGCAGAGAAGAACCCTGGGAGTGCTTGAAGAGTCGCTTCAGAAAGGGTGGATGCTTTTTTCGTAGCAGAAAGCAGCACGAGAAAGAAAGAATTAATGCCAAGTGCAGCTGGGGAGGTCCAGGCTGGCAGGAGGAGAAAAGAATTTCACTCCAAGGGCAGTGCTGTGGTGCAACACATCACCCAGAAGGAGTCTGGATGAGCCCAAGGCTTTGTGTGTGCAGGAAGAGCCAGGGAGGACGCAGAGATGTCAGTGCAGGAAGGTGCCAGCCAGGTGGGGCAGCCGGGGGGATGCCGACAGCCTGCAGGGAAAGGGGCAGGGCATGGACACCGTAGGACAGCCTGGGCTGGAGAGGAGACAGGGAGGGGGAGAAGCTGAAAGGCCCTGACAGAGCCACCTTCTGCAGGCCTTTGGCCATGGCTGCTGTCTGTGCCCCTGATGCCAGGAGGAGACAAGTGCCCCTTGCAGCCCTGGGGCCTCATGGCCTCCTTGTCCCTGCTCAGCAGCCTGGCAGGTGCCACCCCATGGTCCTGCCCTTGGCATTGCACATCCCACATCCCAGTGCCCCAGGAAGCGCCCTGAGGAACAAGGCAGGGACAGGATGTCCCTTCCCAGGGGCTGGGGGTCAGGGCTTGGCCCGTTGGATTAAGAAAACAAGTCAAGGTTTATTCAGCATCAGAGCCACCATTCCATTGCTTGTCCACCCTTGTCATCACTGTCTGCAGTTTTCTGCTCTAACTGGAACCTGGGGACATGTTCTCAGTTGTGTCCCTCAGTGAGACTCATTAGCACTACAAGAAACTTCAGTGTTTCAATCTCACTTTGACTTCTTGAAAAGTTGTTTGAACTTCCTCTCAGGGACTGAGTCTCATGTAAACAACGCCAAACCCCCCTGGGGGTCATGAAATGCCTGTTGCTGTTGCTGTGCTGCTGAGCTGGGCCGGGCTCCTGGCACACAGGGAGCTCCTGGCAAGCAAGAAGAGCTTCAAAGAGACAGCTCTGCTGGTGAGCAGCTCCTCTGCACAGCCCAGCAGGGCTGAGGGCACTGCCTGCAGGCACCGAGGGGAGGGGAGCGAGGCAGGAAAAGGTTAAAGCGAATCAGGATTGGAAAGACACTGAGCTGAAACTTGAGTGGGGGAGAGATTTTCACAGCCTCTCCATGGTAAGTCTGTGCACACAGGACAATGTTGCTTGTGTGCCTGGAGGAATCTCCCGAAGCTGGCACATCCCACAGCCTGGAGGATCTTTTAGGAGGACTCCCACAGTTTCTCTGTTGCAGAGGAGCAGGAGGAGCTCCAGGGCAAGGCTTTCCTGTGGCACCATCAGAGGGACAGGGCAGGATGGCTCCTTCCAGGGACAGCTGCAGGGTGTGAAGGGGGGGTGCAGCCAGGGGTGCCCAGGGCTGTCCTGCAGAGCAGGACAGAGAAAGAACTCTTTGCCTGCAGGATCAACCCTCAGCCTGCCCAGGGAGCTACGGATGGTGCTGTGGGAAGAAGCTGTGTGTGGAAGGGGGAAGCCAAGTTGGAGCAGGGTCCTGCTGCTCTGGAGAGTGTTTTACATGATGCATCAGGGCTTCTCGCAGCTCCAGGCTATGCCCAGGTCATTTCAGAGGGGACTTTTCCTGAGCACATCAGGGACAGGGCTTTTGTGCTTGAGTCTCTGCTTTCCTGAATCTGTGCTTCCCCGAATCTGTGCTTCCCCATTTGCCTGGCTCAGCTTGGTGGGAATGGAAACTCAGCTGTGCAGGTTAGAGCAGGAGCATCTCTGCTGCCCTGGGCCCATTTGCTGCTGAGCAGGGCCTGAGGGGACTGTCCTGCCCTGGGGCTGTCTGGGAGGGGCTGTGCAGGGCTGGGAAGGGAAAGCCTTTCCTCAGGGCCCGGCTGTCTCTCTCCTTGCCTTGCTCAGGTGCTCCTGCTGTTGCTGACAGGCTCTCTGGGAAAGGCAGGTTGAGCTGCAGAGTCAGGCCCAGCCCCTGGGGCTCCTCCTGTGCAGGGTGAGCACAGCAAGGAGGTGTCCCAGCTCTCTGTGTCCCGGGGAGCTCTGGGCTCTGGCAGGCTGGGAATGACCTGACTGTCCCTGACTTTGGGAAAGGGGGGAGCCAATTTCTCTGCCATGGGTCCCTCTGCTCTCCAGGGGAACACAGGAGTGTAACTTTGAACTGTGTCTCAGAAAGGTGCCAGTGCAGGGCAGCTGGACACAGGACAGAGGGACAGAGCAGCTCCCCTCACTCTGCACTGGGCCTCAGACAATCCTCCTGCCTCACAGGCCTCTCTGTTCTCCTGGAGTGCAGCAGAATCTCTCCCTCTGCCTTCTGCCATCCCCCTTCCTGCACCCTGGCAGTGCTGCTGCTGACAAGCTGCTCTGCCTTAGGAGCAGATTCTTTGTCAAAGTTCACCCCCCAGGACTGGCCCTGCCCTCCCTGTTCCCGTGCCCTGACTGGGGGGAGCAGGGCTGACTGCCCAGTGTCCTGCAGGCCGAGGTCCTGCTGCTCACAGAACACTTGGCCAGCAGCAATCAGGGCTCCAGCAACCATGGTGAAGGGATGTCACCTGGATGAGGTTAAGGAGGAGGTGTTGAGGAGCAGGGATGACTTTTCTGAGAGAAGTCTGCCCTGCACAGTCACTGTCCTTTCCTCCTTGAACAGGTCCCCATGTCCGGAGGCAGCAAATGTCCAACAGCAGCTCCCTCACCCAGTTCCTCCTCCTGGCATTCACAGGCAGGCGGGAGCTGCAGCTCCTGCACTTCTGGCTCTTCCTGGGCATCTCCCTGGCTGCCCTCCTGGCCAACGGCCTCATCCTCAGCGCCGTAGCCTGCGACCACCACCTGCACACCCCCATGGGCTTCTTCCTGCTCAACCTCTCCCTCACAGACCTGGGCTGCATCTGCACCACTGTCCCCAAAGCCATGCACAATTCCCTCTGGGGCACCAGAACCATCTCCTACAAGGGATGTGCTGCACAGGTCTTTTTACTTTTCTTTTTCATTTCAACAGAATTTTCCCTCCTCACCATCATGTGCTACGACCGCTACGTTGCCATCTGCAAACCCCTGCACTACGGGACCCTCCTGGGCAGCAGAGCTTGTGCCCACATGGCAGCAGCTGCCTGGGCCACTGGCTTTCTCAATTCTCTGCTGCACACAGCCAATACATTTTCCCTGCCCCTGTGCCAGGGCAATGCCCTGGGCCAGTTCTTCTGTGAAATCCCACACATCCTCAAGCTCTCCTGCTCACACTCTTACATCAGGGAACTCAGGCTTCTCTTGTTTTCCATCTCTTTAGTATTTGGGTGCTTTGTTTTCATTGTTTTCTCCTATGTGCAGATCTTCAGGGTTGTGCTGAGGATCCCCTCTGAGCAGGGACGGCACAAAGCTTTTTCCACGTGCCTCCCTCACCTGGCTGTGGTCTCCCTGTTTGTCAGCACTGGCCCATTTGCCTACCTGAAACTCCCCTCCATCTCCTCCCCATCCCTGGATTTGGTGGTTTCAGTTCTGTACTCAGTGGTGCCTCCAGCACTGAACCCCTTCATCTACAGCCTCAGGAACCAGGAGCTCAAGGATGCCCTGAGGAAAATGATGACTGGATGCTTTTCAGGAGCAATAAAGTGCCTGTTTTCTGGTGTGTAGCATTCAGAATGGGACTCCTTAATGGACCAGCCTTCCTGCTCTGGTTTTTCGTGAAGGTCATCGGGTTCTTCTTGCAATAATTTTCTATGCAATTAAATATTATTATGCATCTGCCTTCTAATTTAGTATCTACCCATTGAATTTGACCCAGAGATGTATAAATAATGAACTGTGCTCACTGAGTATTTAAACAAAATAAACGACTCTGCAGTGTCTTCTTTGTCCAAGACCCTTCTTCTCAGATGTTCCTAAAGGACAGCACACTGCAGGACAGGGGGTATTTGCAAATGGGAAGGGGACAATAATCCCAGCCCAGCAGCACTGCCAGGGAACAGCAGTGCTTGGTCTTTGCAGAGCTGCTCTCTTGCCACTTCCACACTGTCCTCCTGAGCCCCTTTCTGGCTGTGAGGCCTGAGTGCTCTCTGAGCACAGTCCTGGGGGGTAGAAGCTCTTGGAGCACAGGCAGGGACAGGCCCTGGGAACTTGTGAAGCAGAGCTGGGCTCCCTTACAGTATCTTTAAGATGCTGTGGGATCTTCTGAGGCCACTGCATGGACTGGGTCACTTCTTCTGTGACCTTGCTCCAGGGCTGGAACTCTCCTGCAGTGTCACCATGACACTCCTGCTCTCTGCTTTCCAGGTTTAATTTTTAGATCCAGTCTTCCCCTCCTTTTCACGGGGACATCCTGTGAGTGCTTCAGAGCTGCCATCCTGGGGCAGCTCCTGCCCAGCGTGGGCAGGCACAAGGTCTGTCCACCTGCTCCTCTCACCTCCCCAGGGCCACTGTTTTCTGCAGCCTCCTCAGCCTTGCCCAGCACAGCCCTCCTGGCAGAGCTGGACACAGCTCTTGTTCTACACCCTCCTCAGGCACCTGCCCAACCCCCTCAGCTGCAGCCTGATGGCCAGAAACCTTCAGGGCAGGGAGGCACTGGGGAAAATGCTGAGCAAACCTTTCAGCTGCACTCAAATCCAATTGGAGGGGTTGGCCTCTAGGGAGAAATCCCTTCTCATTCTCCAGAACTACCAGGACAACCTGTGTTGTGTCCTGGGCACTCCTCTGGAAGTGTGGGATATGGAAAAGGTTTTGGTGTCAGGGATATTGGGAAGGCTGGGCAGTGTCACTGGGAGACCTCTCCCAAACCCTTGGAAAGGCCAGAGCCATCCCAGAGCTTCCTGGGGCCTTGGCAAAGGCAGACATGGAACCAGTCTGCAAACAGGGCAGCAAGGAGGGTTGGCAGAGTTCCAGCTCAGGCTGGGAAAGGGATATGGCAAGTCCTCCTGCAGCCATTCCCAGGCATGGGAAGGACAAGGCAGGGATTGCAGAACCCCTGTGGGAGGGAAAAGAAGGGGATGTTTTGTGCCCAGACTTTATCAAGACCCTTGACATGGTGTCCTGTGGTCTCCTTATGGCCAGACTGGTGAGAGCTGGACTGAAGAAGAGGAAGATGTGATGGGTGGGAAGTTGGCTGAATGAAGAGTTTCAAATAAAATCCATGGTACAAAGTCCTCTTGGCAGCAACTTCCTGA
>NW_020917802.1:0-2748 GCF_003984885.1 Neopelma chrysocephalum | reverse complement strand
AAACAGCAGTTGGTTAGTCAGTTGCAACAGCAAGGCTTAGTCATAGCCACTGAGAAAATTCAAGAATCCAGTCCCTGGCATTATTTAGGCTGGCAGATCACAGACTCTGTCATTCAACCTCAGAAATTGTCTATCAATATAGAGATTGCCACCTTGCACGATGCTCAGAGACTCTTAGGGGATTTACAGTGGTTACGTCCAGTAGTGGGAATACCTAATGAGTGGCTAGAACCCCTCAGACCACTATTAAAGGGTACAGATCCTTCAGCAGCAGTGACTATCACCCCAGAACAGCGAAATATCTTACATCAGATTGCAGCCAGTATTGCTGATCGTGTCACACACCGACGGATAGAGGGTGTACCTGTCAACCTTACTATCTTGGCAGGAGAAAAGCATTTTATGGGAGCCCTCACGCAGCAAAAAATAAAAACGGGGGACAATCAAAAGCAGCTTGCAACATCGACTAAGGGGCAACAAATCATGTTAGAATGGCTGACAACATCATTGCAACCACGCAGAACAGTTCAAGAAAGGATTCGGACTTTAGCAGACCTCATCAGAAAAGGCAGAAACCAGATTGTGCAAGCGACCGGGTCAGAACCACATGAGATTCAAGTGCCGATAAAACAGGAAGACTTGGATTAGTATTTAGTCCATTCTCCTGAGCTGCAAGGAGCGCTACTCATGTCAGATGCCATCATTAACATCCGTCCTTTGCAGTCACCGACGCTAGCCTGGATGACTAACCAGGCGTGGCTGCAAGTTCCAAAGCGATCTACAACACCGCTCCAGAATGCAATCACCGTATTCACCGACGCTGGAAAAAGATCGCAGCGTGCCGTAGCCACCTGGAGGCATGAAGGGCGATGGCATCAACACTTCCTAGATGCTCAGCTAAAAGACTCTTTACAGACATTAGAGCTTGCAGCTGTTGTGTGGGCATTGTCTCACTGGTTAGATCAAGCACTTAATGTGGTTACAGACTCGATGTATGTTGCAGGAGTGGCTAATCGAATTGAAGATGCTAACATTAGAGAAGTTAAGAATGCCAGACTCATGCAACTATTACAGCAGCTTCACAAAGCAATTGCTTACCGGTCAGCCAAATATGCTGTGTTGCATATCAGAAGCCATCAATGGAACATAAGGCTGGGAGAAGGAAATGCTAGAGCAGATCGTCTAGTATCAACAGTAACAGAAGCTCCTATATCTCCTTTCCTTAGAGCACGTGAAGCTCATGCTGTATATCATCAAAATGCAAAAGGTCTCAGTCACTCATATGGACTGTCAATCGAGGATGCCAGAGCAATAGTGAAAGCATGCCCTATTTGCAGTCAGCAGAACCAAGGAGTAGGCCTCGGAGTGGGAGTTAATCCCAAAGGACTAAAAGCTAATGAACTGTGGCAAATGGATGTCACCCATGTTCCTGCTTTTGGTCAATTGAAATACATGCATGTGTCCATAGACACCTACAGTCACTTTGTATGGGCTACGCTGCAACCAGGAGAAAAGGTCCAAGATGTGAAGCGTCATTTAACAAATTGCTTTACTGTCATGGGAGTCCCTAAAACGTTAAAAACAGATAATGGACCTGCCTATTCTAGCAGGATTCTGGGACAATTCTTGCAGCAGTGGGACATAAAACATGTTACGGACATAGCTCATTCGCCTACTGGACAAGCTATAGTGGAACGAATGAATGGAACAATTAAAAGCTACCTTGAGAAATACAATGACATCAGGGATGCCCGAGAGAGAGTTAGCAAAACTCTTTTTGTCCTTAACCATTTGTGTATTTTCGGAGATGATTCAGTACCTCCTATCGTCAAACATAATCAGAAGGAACAGGTGTCAAAAGGACCGCCCATGAGGGTTCATTATCGGAATCCTAAAACTGGGATGTGGGAAGGTCCGGCAAAAGTCATCTTTATAGGCCGAGGCTACTTCTGTGTGTCTACTTCTACAGGTACCCTGTGGGTTCCCAGTCGTTGGGTCAAGCCAGTGATTGAGAGCCCTGGAGGACGAGGAGGAGAAACACCTGCGGTGCCTTGCAGCCTCACCTGACCTTGGACCACCACCTCCAGCCTCTTCAACACCTGATTCCCCTGCACCTGCTGACGAAGGAGACACTGGAACAGCATCTGAATTAACTGAATAACTGTACACAAAGGAACTGCAAGACTTACGTGCCCAGACTTGATTTACTGTTTTTGTATATTATTCTAGCAAAGATGTTAAGATTTCTGTCTATTTCATTGCACGGCTATGTGATAAGTTTTCTTCTTTTCACGGCTATGATTGCCAGTGTTGAGGCCCTTCATACCATTGACCCTCAGAAAAACATGTGGGTCGCCTGGGCAAATCAAACAGGACAATCATCCTTTTGCTTGTCTTTAGCATCTGCCTCAGATCCTTTTCGTACTTGCTTATTTGGGATGCCTTTTAACTCAGTGTATAAATTAAATTTAGTGTTTGCTGGATGGGTTTCATCATCATGTGGGAATGAAATAGCTATCTCTAATACATCTGCGTGCCTTATAAAAGCTCTTAATACCTCTTTACCCCAGAGTCCCCAGGAGTTAGACTTAATGGAATCACTGTCTATATGTAATACAAGTCAAAATGAGACTCAAACCTGTTTTATGCTGGGAACATTTCATTCTGGGATAAGTACACATCAAAGCCACGATTTATCTAAATGGACTAATGTCACTTCACGTACCCCAGGGTTTAATTATAAAAATG
>NW_020917801.1:0-3404 GCF_003984885.1 Neopelma chrysocephalum | reverse complement strand
CTCCTTGGGGCACCTCAGTCCCTCTGCCATTGCCATCTGCCCCCACCACAGCAGGCTCTGGAGCAAAGCATGGCTGAGGTCCAGCCCAGCTCTGCTCTGACAGAAAGAACCTGCAGTCAGGGACAGGAAGAGGACAAAGTCTTGTTTAACCAGCCTGAGGAATAATGAGCTCAATGACCTCCTGTATTCCTGGGCACTTGAATGACCCTGTGGATCAGTTTTGGTAGCAGTGAGAGGGAGTGCAGGTTTCCTTCAGGGAAGAGGAGATCAAGAGTTGACTCTGTGTCAGAGAGAGACAGTTTCAGGTGGCTCCAAAATGGACCAGCCAGTGCCCAAAGCTGAGCCGAAAAGTGTCGTGGTAGGAACGGCCATGCGACATAAAAAAGGTTCCAACAAAGTTTATTTCCAGGAAAAAGACAGCACACACCGGGGCCGCTTAGCAGTCCCTTTAAGTACAGTTTTTGAACACACGTAATCCACACGGATAAGACAGGTCAAACTCACACACCAGAATTCTTACAGCTAATAGGTGCATTTTCTAAACTCTACTTTCTCACAACAAATTTGCTCTTTCTCAAAACAGCCGTGTGAGGTTCCCACAACAGTCCCGAGCACCTGCTCTTATTTTTCTCTCATGTTGATGTTTTTCCCGACCACTCTCGTTCAAAACAGGTCTCTGTTCTCATGAGACAATGTTCCTGTTCTCACGAGACAGCTTCTTCAGGATGCATCAGTATATTGTCAGGATCAGGGCCTCAGTCCTCTCTTTCAGTCCATCTCAGGGGTACACTTTGATCTGGTCAACATCGACTGCTTCGTCGATAAGTGCCAGGCTGCTGACAGGTTCTCTGTCAACCCCCGACAGAAAAGCAATTCCAGAGGCACCTCTGTGATAACCCTTTGGAGAAAGGATAAAATCCAGGGTGCTGTAACCCAGGGAGGAGTGAGAGAAATGGGGAGAAACAACCCTGCAGGCACCAAGGGGAGTGGAGCAGGAGGAAGAGTGAGAGAGAGCCTTGGTGGGCACCTGGCAGCCAAAAGCCAACCCCCCAGCCCTGAGAGCCACAACTGAGTCCAGCACAAAAGCTCCTTTAGGTCTGGAGGTTCTTTGCAGCAGCTTTTTAGCAGAGCTGCCAGATGGGCCATCAAAGGGGATGCTCAGCTGGGTCTGAAACCTGGGTGATCCTTGTCAGCCTTGGCTCTGTAGGATAAGAAAGAACTATAGAATCCTAAATAGTTTGAGTCAGATGGGACCTTTATAGGTCAACTAGTCCAAACCCCCTGCAATGAAAAGGGACACGTTCAACTAGATCAGGGTTCTCACAGCCTTTCTAAACTGGCCTTGAATGTTTCCAAGGGTGGGGCATCTATGACCGCTCTGGGCAACAAGTGCCAGTGTTTCACCACCTTCAGTGTAAAAAATTTCTTCCTTACATCTCATTCAAATCTGCTCTTTTATAGTTGAAAACCATTATCACTTGTCTTATGACACCTAAGTCTCTGCCCATCCTTCTTATAAGTATGATCTCAGGAGCTCCTGACAAGCCTTGACCAAACCAGCTGAGCAATGAAGAGCCCCTGGACTGGACCAGGAGTATGGGGAAGTGTCCCTGGACTGGACCAGGTGCTCCTGGATGATACAGGTGGAGTGGAACAGTTTGGGAACACAGGATAATCAGTCATCCCATGAAAGCCTTGGAACATTGCCTGCCTGAATTGTAGCCCAAATGGAACAGTTTGGACACAATTCTCAAATATTTCGCAATCATTATTGACACGAGGATGGAAATTCAGCAGATAACTAAAGCCAGTCCCCTTGGGAGCCCACAACCAGCAGTGCTGAGGGAGGCCCTGGCAGCTCCCCAGCACCTCCCTCTCAGTGGGACACCTCTGGCAGCCTCTCGCAGCTCGGGAACCCTCCAGTTTGCAACACTCCAAAGACCGGCGCTGATGCCCAGGACAATTCTGATCCCCCTCAACAAACACTCCTCCACCTGTGACCCTTGTCTGTTGGGAAACACAAAGGGATTTGGGGGAGTGTTTCCCTGACAACAAGGAGAATTTGGAGAGGGACCTTTCCACACCCAGCTATTGATGTGTCCACACATCTCTGCCTGGGTGTGGGGGTGAATTGACTGTGGTGTGGATGTTGTTGTTGTGAATCTATAATTCAGTCACTGTTAAAATTATAGCAAATGCTATTGAACCACTTCATAATTGTTCAGTTGGTCAATGATTAAGTGCTACTAATGTCTTTTGCCCCCTTATCTTTGGATTAAAATTCTTTGTGCCTTGACCCTCTTCCATCCCAAGGCTCCGTGTAAATCATTCTCTTTCATCAAAAAATATATATTTTTCGTGACATCCACTTTAAAATCTTCCTCCTTAGCTAAACTACAAAACAACTGTATTTAGTTGTTCATGTCTTGAAGACATGAAGACAATTAAAGGAAGGGAAATATTTTGGTTTTCAGTGTTTTAATGGGTCCCACAGTGTGTTTGGAGTTGCATCAGCTGTCAGTCCAAGATGGGCCATGTCAGAACTGGTGAGGTTGGGGGGTGAGGAGCAAGGTTGATCATCCAGGGTCAGTGTGGATCTCCTGAGGAGACACTCAGCATCAAGATCACTTGGAGAATACCACTATCACCTCTTCTCTGAACAATAAAATAGCCATCACTGAATAAAAAAAAAAAGTACAAACTTCATAGACTTGTTTTGAAACTGCCTTGAAGACAATTAAAGGAAGACAAAGAGATCATGAGGGATTTCTGGATTTTAATGAGGCCCACAGTGTGTTTGCAGCCCAGCCCATGATCCTGAGGTACTGAGAGAAGATTGAAGCAGCTGCTCAAGAAGTCAGAAGCCAAACTCCAAGTGCCTTGAAGCATTGCTGGGCCTCACTGAAGGCAGGCACTGACAAAGCCTCCCCAGGGACTCCTTGGAGCAGATCCTTGGAGGCCAGGAGTGCAGGCAAACAAAGGCTCTGGGCAGGCCCCTGCAATGCTGAGCAAAGCCTGCCTTGGTTTTGTGGAGCACAAAGGCCAAGGCCTGAGCCCCAGGCCCTGGCCCAGCAGATCCTGTCCCTCCTGGCTGGCTCAGGGCTGTTTGGGGGGCAGTGGGATGGGAGGGGGAGGAACAACAAAGGCCCAAAACTGGGCAACCCCTGCCAGGCTGCTGAGGGAGGGGCGAGGCAGAAACCAAGTGCAGAACCTGCAAGGCAAGTTGCTTGTGGTGGCCTGAGTGGCAGAGGCAGCTGCCAGAGGCAAGGGGACAAAGGCCTGGGTGCCTTTGGGCCTTGCAGCCCTGCCAGAGCCCTTGGCCATCTCTCCTGCAGGCTGTCCTGCCCTGGCCCTGCTGCTGCTCTGGCCTTGCAGGCTGCACACACCCCTCCTGCTTTCCCACC
>NW_020917800.1:0-1944 GCF_003984885.1 Neopelma chrysocephalum | reverse complement strand
GGGCAGTCCCCCCAGCACGCAGCCAGGATAGGGCACAGAATGAGTGGTTCCAGCTCTGCCTCCCCAGGGGTGTCCAGGCATCCCACAAGGCACTGCTGTTGCTGCATCACCACCTCCCCTCACCAGAATGGATTTGGAAGGGTTTCCAAGCAGAGGGAACCAGAGGGAAAGCTCAGGGCTCCTAGAGGGACTAGAGGACAAACAAGGAGTCTGGGTCACCGCTGCCATGGCAGAGGATGGGCCTCTGCTGTCCCTCTGTTGCACCGGTAGCATGTTTCCATCTTTTCTGCCCTGGGGGAAAAGAAGTATCCTGTGACTTGGAAGAGCTGATTAGCATCATCTTGTAATGCCCTGGGATGGGGATTAGTTTTTACATGATGACCTACAGGAAAGTTTGGAGACCTCCCTCAGTGTGCCCTGTGCCGGTGCTGAGCACATGGAGGGAAACACACCAAGAGTCAGACAGCCCTGCCCAGAAGAACTGACTGCCTGAAATAAGTTTTTGCATTTTCTCTTTTTTAAAACCCAGTTCCTTCCTCAATATTGCCTCTGGCACAAGTGGCTGAGAAGGGATAAAACGGGAAAGAAGCACACAAAATACGCTCCAAATACAATGGATTTTCTAGTCTCATGGCTGGAAAATGCAGTCTCCAGGATAGTTTCCAAACCAGGAAAGAGACTGCTTCTTCCACTCTACCATGTATCTCATCTGTCATGAAGTTTCTCTCCCTACAGATGGTCTAAGGATTATTGGATGTCATACTAGGCATGCCCACAGTTATCTACTTGCCTTGCCTTTCAGAGAGGGCTCTGCCATGGGGGAAAGCACAAGAAACTGTGTCCTTGGTAAAACAGAGGCTTTGCTTTGTCAGCCTCTTGAATCTGGGTCTTGCTCAGGGCAATCAGTGGAAGTTTCAGAGAACAGCACTTCTTATTTATCCAATCAAACCAATAAATCCCAAGTTGATAATGCTTCCTCTACTTCCTGCCCTAAATGTCTGTCCTCCTTAGCAGGCAGACTGGCACGACCTGGCTCTCTAAAAGATCCTCTTCCAATCTTTTGACAGTTTCCATAGATGCCAAACAAGCATCCTTGTGGGAAAGGGAAGAAACGTGCAGCAAAAAAAGCAAAGAATGAGAGAATAGCAAGGCTAAACTGGGCTCATTTAAGTAGTACTTGATAGACACTTCCCCTGTGCGTATCAAGGGGTAAAAAATAGGTCTGTCTCATCTCCCTATTTACAAATCCCTAAAGGAAGAAAGTTGCCTGCTCATCTTCCTGTAAGGAAGAGGGGAAGGAAAAAACAACAGTGAAAACCAGGCAAATAATTTTTTTTAAAACCTCAGGGAAAAGAATCTCCAAAGATGTCTTCTTTACAGTCAGTCAGCTTACCACCCCGGGAACTTCACAGCAGCTTTCCTCTGCCACACCTTAGGATCTACGGGAAGTTCAAGCAGTGGTACATCAACCTACAGGACAAGCCAATAGAAAGAGAGGCTTGAAACTTTCTGAACCACTTCAATCTAATTCCAGTCTCTCTGCTTATCCTTACAGATGTCTTCCTGAGCAGAGGGAGCATTTCCCAACCATGGCACTCTCACTGCCAGACCCTTCTCCAGCTTCCCTGGAGACCCTCATTGCCTTGCTCTCCCCATGGAGATGCACCCTCAAGTGGTCAGCCCCATCCCCATCCTCTATCTCCCAGGGGTTCCATGTCATCTTAGAAGTATTCTCTTTCATTCTGAGAGCTGGGGAGAGTGGAGTATTCCTCAAGAAGAACAAATCTAGAAACAAGGTACCGGAGAGTTTGACGAGTTGTCCAACTTGTTCTTCCCAGTTGTCACTGCAGCATTAGGAAGCTCCCTCCAACACTATTTTATTCCCATGACTGATAGCTGGCATGGGGAATTATGGTGGTCAGTAGGAGGGCAATAAATGTACCA
>NW_020917799.1:0-9161 GCF_003984885.1 Neopelma chrysocephalum | reverse complement strand
CCAGAGAGATGCCCAGGAAGAGCCAGAAGTGCAGGAGCTGCAGTTCCGGCCTGTCTGCAAATGCCAGGAGGAGGAACTGGGCCATGGAGCTGCTGTTGGACATCTGTTGTTCCTCTAGCACAGGATCTGTTTCAGAAAAGGAAAAGACAGGGAACAGTTAAGACAGACTTCTGTGAAAATGCAACTCCATTTTTAAAAGAAATTGATGGGTCAAATGTCTCCAAATGCACTGTCAAGGAGTCAGTCTTGCTCTGCTGCACTGAGCCATGGAATTTTTGTGGTAGAGCTGTCACACACACAAGGAATGTCAGATGTAACAGACCTTGAATACAAAAGTTCCATCTCTACACCCATGACTCAGAAGAGCTGGGGCTGCAGAGCAGAAGCTTAGCCCCAGTTAAGAATAATTTTGCCTGTGTTTTCTATTTTTGCCATCGCACCTGGGGAAGGTTCTTTTCCACTGCAGGTTCTTTTCCACTGCAGAATCCCAACGCAATCCTCATTGCATTTCTATGGTCCAGCACACAGTGCTCAGCAGAGTTGCAGGGAAGGGCCCCTAGAGCTGCCTGAATGCCCCCTCCCCCAGGCCTTGGGGGCACTTGCCCCCCACTCCCTGCCCAGGGCTCTGCTGCCTGGAGCTGTCCCTGCCAGCAGCTGCTTCCCTGGGCTCACAGCTGGGCCCTGGCAGTGCTGTCTGTCTGTGCCTCTTGCAAATACTTTCTGGGAAATTTCCTGCTTGGATCTGGAGCTGTGACCAGCCCTCATCCCTGTAGCACACTGTGGAGATCAGAAGGGCTCTGCCCTGCTCTGCCCTCCCAGGAGTTGTTCCTTCCCCACAGCCCTTCTCCCCCAGCCCCGTGGCAGCTCCTTGGCCGGGTTGAGAGCTGACCCTGGCAGGCAGCAGAGTCCCTGCCCCAGCACACAGAGCCCTGGGGGCAGGACCCTGCTCTGCACCACAGCCCTGGGCTACCCTGGCTGCATCCCCACCTTCCCACCCCACAGCCAGCCCTGGCACAGGGAACCTTCTTGCCCTGGGCCTCTGAGGGGGCAGCAGCAAGTCCTGCTCTGCAGCAGCTTCTCCTGCTGCACCCCAGGAAATCCAGCAGAGCCATCCTGACAGCTCCTGCCACTGCTGGCATTTGGCAGCTGGGAGAGGCACTTGCAGGAACTCACCTGCACTGCTCTGCAGCCAGAGCCTGAGCGTGGCAAAGGGCTGGCAAGGTTCCTCCCCTGAGCAGCTCTGCCCTGTCCTCCCACCCCAGGATCCCTTGAACCTCCTGCTCCCTTCTCCTCTCTGCCCTTGCTGCCTGCAGCTCCTGCCCTGCTCTGCCATATGGCCACTTCCTCTGCACTGCAGCAACTGGGAGAGTCCTGCTGAAAGATCCTAGAAGCTGTGGGATGGGCCAGCTTTAGGAGATGCCTCCAGGAAGGCAAGTTGAACTTTCCTACAGCCAGAGAATTCTTCCTTCAAATCCTGGGAAGGTTTCTCCTGTAGTGAGAGCTCAGTCACCTCCCAGCCCAGGCTGCCTCTCATCTCTCTGCCTTCTCTCCTGTGCCCTGGGTGCTGCAGGCAGTGCCCTCAGCCCTGCTGGGCTGTGCAGAGGAGCTGCTCACCAGCAGAGCTGTCTCTTTGAAGCTCTTCCTGGTTGCCAGGAGCTCCCTGTGTGCCAGGAGCCCGGCCCAGCTCAGCAGCACAGCAACAGCCCCAGGCAGCCCTTTCTCTGCCCCTCTGGGCTCCCTCCAGCTGTCCCTGGGGCTCCAGGGGAACCTGCTGGCACACAGCTGAAGGAAACGATGTTCCTTCTCTCAGCTGGGCACAGACACTTCTTTCAGCAGGGTCATTTCTCCAAACACACACAGAGTTAAGTTCAAGAGTCCCCTTTTCATGTTCCATCATTAGACAGGAAACCCAGACAGTGCTTAGGAGGGATCTCCTTCACCTGCACTGAGGGAAGGGCCTCAGCTGAGTCAACAGAGGTGTCTCATTGTGGCTCTGCAGACCTGGGGCCAGAAGGACACTCAGCTCTCTCCACAACCCCCATGGGCTGGGATTCCTCCTGCCCCACTTCAGTGGGCCCAAAACAGGCCCCTGCAGTTGACTCCTTGTCCCAGCTGCCATGGGAATGAATGAAGACCAAAGCCAGGAGTGACCTGCTGGGACACAAACCCCTGGTTCCTTCTGAGGAGCCAGAGGTGACTGAGATTCCTGCTGGGAACTGCAGGCTCCAATGGAGCAGTTCCTAGGGACAGGGCAGCAGCTCTGGGATCTTCCTGGAGCCTTTTGGGACATTGCTTTGGCCAGCTTGAGTGGCAGAAGGTGCCCACATGTAAGACGGGGAAACTGTCACTGTTCCTTCTGTCCAGGGCAGCCCCTAGAGGTGTTCAGGTGACCAAATGGAGTCAGGTGGCACAGGGAGAGAGGTCTCTCTCCTGGTCTTTATCTGGGTATTTTCTACATGTGCTCAGAGTACAATGGCAGTTGTCTCCTGGACATCCCTTCATTGCTGAACCTAATTCAGGGCAGCTGAGCCTGGATTGAATAGCCAAAGAGGGGCCTGTAGTGCCAGGGGAGGTGCCAGGGCTCTCCAGCACAAGTGCAGCAGCTGCCATGGACAGCACAGGGCCTGTGCAGGGACGCCGTCCTCATTCCCAGCAGTTGTGTGACAGGCACCACCCAGGGCTTCTCAGACACATTGGGTGCCTTTGGGCAGTGAGTGAATCCCAGCCCTGCAGGGACACAAAGGCTGTCCCTTCTCTGCCCAGCCAAGGCCGGGCCAGGCACGAGTCCAAAGCACATCAGCCCAGGCTGTCCACACTTGTTTCTTCCCTCTGCTGGCTCTGCTCTCCCCCAGCATTTCAGCAGCACGTGCTGATCTCCTCAGGGATCAGGCCTGTGATTTTCCCCCTGGGCCTGAGTCCCAGCACGTCCACCCCCAAGGCCATTGTCAGCAAAGCCTCTGCACACCCCAGCTCTCGGGGCTTTCAGAGCAGCTTTCCCCACTGCAAGTCTGTTGTTACCCCCAGTGCCCCCGCTGAGGGGCTGCAACCAGACAGGCCCCAATGCCCTGCGTGTGGGGCACAGGCAGAAGGAGCTGCAGCCCCAAGTCTCTCTGCATCGGCTTGTCTCCAAGAGGAACCAAGAGGTTGCCATAGTAACTGACCATAGAGCTAGGAATGTATGGTGGTTGCCATGGTATCTGATCATAGCAACCGGACTGTATAATGGTTTCCATGGTAACAAACCGTAGCAATGGGAACGTGTGATGGTTGCCATGCTAACTGTCCATAGAAAGAGGAATGTATGATGGTTGCCAGGGTAACTGACAGTAGCAATGGGAATGTATGATGGTTGCCATGGAAACTGACTGTAGCAACAGGATGTATGATGGTTTCCATGGTAACCGACTGTAGCAACGGGAATGTATGCTGGTTGCCACAGTATCTGACTGTAGCAATGGGAATGTCTGATGGCTGCCATTGTAACTGACTGTAGCAATTGGAATGTATGATGGTTGCCATGGTAACTGACTGTACCAGTGGGACATATGACGACTGCCATGGTAACTGACCATAGCAACGGGAATGTATGCTGGTTACCATATTAACTGACCATAGCAGTGGGAATTATGATGGTTGCCCTGGTAACTGACTGTAGGAATGGGAATGTATCATGGTTTCCATGGTAACCGACCGTAGCAATGGAAATGTATGCTGTTTGCCATGGTAACTGCCCGTAGCAGTGGGCGGTACGATGGTTGCCATAGTAACTGACCGTAGCAATGGGAGATATGATGTTTGCCATGGTGACTTATCGTAACAATTGGAATGTATGCTGGTTGCCATTTTAACTGACCATAGCGATGGGAATATATGATTGTTGCCATGGTAACTGACCATAGCAATGGGAATGTATCGTGGTTGCAATCGCAACTGACCGTGGCATTGAGAATATATGCTCATTGCCATGGTAACTGACTGTAGCAGTGGAAGGTATGGTGGTTGCCATGGTAATGGTCATAATGAAAGGAATGTGTGATGGTTGCCATGGTAACCAACTGTAGCAACGCAACTGTATGCAGGTTGCCATAGTAACTGACCGTAGCAACGGGAATGTATGATGGTTGCCATAGTAACCAACTGTACCAGTGGGAAGTATGATGGTTGCCATGGTATCTGACCATAGAAACTGGAATGTATGATGGTTGCCATGGTAACTGACTGTAACAATGGGAATGTAAGATTGTTGCCATGGTAACTGACTGTAGCAATGGGAATGTATGATGGTTGCCATGGTAACCGATCATAGCAAAGGGAATGTGTGACAGTTGCTAGAGTAACCGACCATAGCAATGGGAATGTATGATGGTTGCCATGTGTACACGGGTGAATTTATGCTGATACTTTTGGTCTGTGTTTGGCCCGGACAACTGTAAAAGTTTTGTTCTTTCCCTGCCAAGTTTTGAGAAAACAAGCACTGATAAATGGGTACCTCGTCCTTGGAGAGAGAGCTTCTTGTAGAAACTGTTTTAATTGGTGTTATGTGATTGGCTCATTGTCCTCCAAGGTCACTTGAGGGAGAGATTGAGGAGGAGGAGGATGAAGGATGCCCCCAAACTCATTTGGAAAAGACCCCCCTAATACAGATAGCATTAGATAATATAATATAGATAGAAGACAACCTGGATGCATCCTCGATCCAAGCATTGGCACCTCATTGACTATGTTTTGATGTGACAGAGAAATGTTCGCAATGTTCGTCATACCCGAGTGATGCCTAGTGCAGAATGTCAAACAGATCATCGCCTTGTGCGTTGTAAACTTAACAGGCTGTGGGGATCAGTGTCAGGGCATGGCCTGGGAAGTGTCTTGAACATTCTCCTGTTTAACATGACCAGCTTTTTCATCCTTTTTTCTCTCTCTTTTCTCATACCCATTGCTTCACAAACCACCGTGATCCCACCATTTCCCTTCCTCTGATTCTTCCCTAGAGATCCCACCACAAGTCTTGCCCAGTCCCCAAATGCACTTTCTTGTTGCCCGTCATAAGTATCAGACCCCAAACAGAATCCCCCATCTTCAACTGGCAAAGTCATCCTGGGAGGCTCTGCCATTGAGTCATTTGGTGAAACTTTCACACAGAGATGTTGGAACTTGATTTGAAATGATTTTTTACCTTTTGGGTTTACAATGGCTTCTCCAAAAACATGGTAATTCATGTCCTAGCAATAAAAATTCTTTGGAGAAGGAGTTTGGGACTCAAGGAATCACAGAATGGTTTGGCTGGAAGGGACATAAAAGCTCATGTGGCCCAAGTTTTCACTAGTTCAGGCTGCTCTAAGTTCCTGACCTTGGACAAATCCAGGGAGGGAACATCCTCTTCTCTTGCAGTTCTTGCCAGCCCCATTGGTAAGTATTTCTTCATTTTATCCAAAATAAAGCTCCCCTATTTCAGTTTAAAGCCATTGCCCCATGTTCTACTGTAGCAATGGATGTTTGGAAAGAGTCCTGCCAAAGGTGGACTGATGAATCAGAAGTTTTTAATGTTATCTAAACTCATGTTAAGAGGGCTCTTTACAGAGCCACTGTGTTTTCCCCTATACCTCCACTGTAAATCCCTTATCTCTCGGGCCAGAGTGTCCTGGGAAGATGTCCCAAGGTGTTTCCATTGGTCCCTTGTTAACCCCTCCCTTATTGGCTGTAAACCCCTTACCTTGATTGTGACCCCTCACCTGTGATTGGTCCCCAAGGGCTATATAAGCCCCCTCCCACAATTAAACTTCCTCTTTCGTCCTCTCTCTCCTGGTGGTCTGGTGAGTGCTCCGTCTTGGGGTCCCAGGGCCATGTGGTGGGGGGCAGGGTGGAAGGGCATACTCCTTCCAGGTTATGGACTAAAACGAGGCCTGAAGGATCTCCCCTATCCCAAATATCTACCGTTAAATGGTGCCCTCAGTGAGGCAACGGCTGTTTTAGCTCTTCTATGAAGATTTAAGCAGCTTCAAGGCACAGGAAGGGGCGATCCTGTGTTCCAGCGGTGGACCGGCGTCTAAGCGTAACGGTATTAGCAGGCGGCATCACCGCAAGAGAGCAGCCTGTTTTGAATACCTCAACCTTCCTGAGGCCATCAGGTAAGGAGCAGACCCGGAATATTCCCTTATATATAAAAAAAAAAATAACAAAAAAAAAAAAAGATGGGTATATGCCTTACTAAGACTGAAAGAGAGAACTATAAGTATTTGAAAAATTTATTGACTTATAACGGCAAATCTACTCACAGAAAAGCCTTAAAATGCCTTTCGAAAGTTATGGCAAAAAATGATTTTAAGCTCCCGTTTTGCTTAACAACCAAAGATTGGGACTTGTTAGGCAGACAGATTTGGATGGCTGCAAATTCCAACGATGAAGCAGCAGTACATGCCAACATTGCATGGACTCATATTGTAACAATTCTGGAAATGCAACGAAAAGATTCTGAGCCCCTGCAAGGAAACAACGCAGCTTCCCTCATGGGTGCGGGAGAAGCGGGGCGACTACAGTTGCCGAGGGAAACAGGGGAAGGACGCAGAAATCCCAACCGGCACCCCTGGGCAGGCGTCCCCCCTCCGCCCCCCCCATCGCGGTCAGCACATGGTGGAGCTGCGGAGCCGTTCCCCGATACAGCAGGAGGCTTTGGAACTGGCCAGCCTCAGTCTCCTGCGCAGATCGGATCCAGAGCGGCACCCCCGGCCCGGGCTCCTCTGCTGTGGCCGCCGGTGGAGCCAGGGAAGGAGAAGCCGCCCGCGGCCAGCTTCAGCGAGACCCCTGCCCTCACCCCCCTTCCTCCCCCTCTGGCACCGGGAGATTCTACCACTACAGGCCTTGGTAAAACGTATCCCTGTGACTATCTTAGACCATGTTTTCATCTGCAGACACCTTGGAGAGTGCTCCGAGATGTCCCAGGAAGGGTTTTGGAGGTCTCAAACACATGACAACTCTAGAGGGGCAAAGGAGTCTTGGGTTCAGTGGTGTGCAGACAGAGGACAGCAGAGAAGAACCCTGGGAGTGCTTGGAGTCGCTTCAGAGAGGGTGGATGCTTTTGTCGTAGCAGAAAACAGCAGGAGAAAGAAAGAATTAATGCCAAGTGCAGCTGGGGAGGTCCAGGTTGGCATGAGAAAAAAGAATTTCACTCCAAGGGCAGTGCTGTGGTGCAACACATCACCCAAAAAGAGTCTGGATGAGCCCAAGGCTTTGTGTGTGCAGGAAGAGCCAGGGAGGACGCAGAGATGTCAGTGCAGGAAGGTGCCAGCCAGGTGGGGCAGCCGGGGGGATGACGACAGCCTGCAGGGAAAGGGGCAGGGCATGGACACCGTAGGACAGCCTGGGCTGGAGAGGAGAGAGGGATGGGGAGAAGCTGAAAGGCCCTGACAGAGCCACCTTCTGCAGGCCTTTTGCCATGATGCTGTCTGTGCCCCTGATGCCAGGAGGAGACAAGTGGCCCTTGCAGCCCTGGGGCCTCATGGCCTCCTTGTCCCTGCTCAGCAGCCTGGCAGGTGCCACCCCATGGTCCTGCCCTTGACATTGCACATCCCACATCCCAGTGCCCCAGGAAGAGCCCTCAGGAACGAGGGAAGGACAGGATCTGCCTTCCCAGGGGCTGGGGGTCAGAGCTTGGCCCATTGGATTAAGGAAACAAGTCCAGTTTTCCTCAGCATCAGAGCCCCCTTTCCCTTCCTTGTCCATCCTTGTTATCACTGTCTGCAGTTTTCTGCTCTAACTGGAACCTGGGGACACATTCTCAGTTGTGTCCCTCAGTGAGACTCCTTAGCACTACAATAAACTTTAGTGTTTCAATCTCACTTTGACTTTTTGAGAAGTTGTTTGAACTTCTCTCAGGGACTGAGTCTCATGTAAACATCAAACCCCCCCCCCCCGAGGGTCATGAAATGCCTGGGACTGTTGTTGTGCTGCTGAGCTGGGAGCTCCTGGCAACCAAGAACAGCTTTAAAGAGAGAGCTCTGCTGGTGAGCAGCTTCTCTGCACAGCCCAGCAGGGCTGCGGGCACTGCCTGCAGGCACCGAGGGGAGGGGAGCGAGGCAGGAAAAGGTTAAAGGGAATCAGGATTGGAAAGACAGTGAGCTGAAACTTCAGTGGGGGAGAGATTTTCACAGTCTCTCCATGATAAGTCTGTGCATGCAGGACAATGTTGCTTGTGTGCCTGGAGGAATCTCCCAAAGCTGGCACATCCAACAGCCTGGAGGATCTTTTAGGAGTACTCCCACAGTTTCTCTGTTGCAGAGGAGCAGGAGGAGCTCCAGGGCAGGGCTTCCCCGTGGCACCATCAGAGGGACAGGGCAGGACAGCTCCTTCCAGAGACAGCTGCAGGGTGTGAAGGGGGGGTGCAGCCAGGGGTGCCCAGGGCTGTGGGGCAGAGCAGGGTCCTGCAGCCCAGGGCTCTGTGTGGCAGGAAAGGAACTCTTTGCTTGCAGGATCAACCCTCAGCCTGCCCAGGGAGCTACGGTTGGTGCTGTAGGGAGAAGCTGTGAGTGGAAGGGGGAAGCTGTGGTGGAGCAGGGTCCTGTTGCTTTGGAGATTGTTTTACATGATGCATCAGGGCTTCTCACAGCTCCAATCTATGCCCAGGTCATTTCAGAGGGGACTTTTCTTGAGCACATTAGGGGCAGGGCTTTTGTGCTTGAGTCTCTGCTTTCCTGAATCTGTGCTTGCACATTTGCCTGGCTCAGCTTGGTGGGAATGGAAACTCAGCTGTGCAGGTTAGAGCAGGAGCATCTCTGCTGCCCTGTGCCCATTTGCTGCTGAGCAGGGCCTGAGGGGACTGTCCTGCCCTGGGGCTGTCTGGGAGGGGCTGTGCAGGGCTGGGAAGGGAAAGCCTTTCCTCAGGGCCGGGCTGTCTCTCTCCTTGCCTTGCTCAGGTGCTCCTGCTATTGCTGACAGGCTCTCTGGGAATGGCAGGTTGAGCTGCAGAGTCAGGCCCAGCCCCTGGGGCTCCTCCTGTGCAGGGCTGAGCACAGCAAGGAGGTGTCCCAGCTCTCTGTGTCCCGTGGGGCTCTGGGCTCTGGGAGGTTGGCAATGAGCTGACTCTCCCTGACTTTGGGATAGAGGGGAGCCAATTTCTCTGCTGTGGGTCCCTCTGCTCTCCAGGGGAACACAGGAGTGTAACTTTGAGC
>NW_020917798.1:0-3756 GCF_003984885.1 Neopelma chrysocephalum | reverse complement strand
GCAATTGTGTTTTAAAAGTGTTTCAATGTGTTGTGGCGTTTCCAAGGTGACGGAGTTTTGTTACCTTGGTCCGGCGGCTGTGGCAGATGTATCTTGTTCGGCTGCTGGTTCTGGTCGGCTGGTTTCCCGGCTCAGCGGCGGCGGCTGCAAACAGCGGTGGCACGCGGCTGGCGCTGGGTCATCTCGCGGCGCGGGGCTGCTGCGGTGGCGGCTGGCGCGGGGTCCTCTCGCGGCTCGGGCGGGCTCGGGGCTCGGCTCGGGCGGCGGCGGTCCCTTCGGCGCAGCGGCGGCGCGGGGCTGCTATTGGCTGCGGCGGCGGTTTGGCGGCAAGGCTTTCGCGGCGCTGCGGCGCGGGGTCCTTGTGCTCTCCGCGGCTGCTGGCGCGGCGGCTGTGGCGGCTCGGCGCGGCGGCGGCGGCGGGGAAGCGGCGGCAAAAGCGGCGAAAGCGGCGAAAGCGGCAAAAGCGGCAAAAGCGGCAAAAGCGGCAAAAGGTTCTCTGTGGGTTTGCGGCGGCTTTCGGCGGTTTTTACCAATTTCAAGGGTCGGCTCAGTCCTTACAGACGGGCGGGGGTCGGTGGGGAGCGGCTCCGGGTGTCCCGCGGTTCGCTAGGCGCCGTGGGTGGGTTTTTCCTCTACGCTGAGGCTTCGCGCGGTAGCTACAGGCATGCGTGGGTCGGCAGAAGGTGGTGGCGGGGGCTCGCTAGGCGAGGTAGGTCTAGGGGCTGCGGGCGTTCGGTGTAGCTTCCCCTGTCCCGCGCGGCTTGTGGGCGGGGGGCGGGGCCGGAGAAGGGGCAGCGAACGCTTGCAGGGGAGGCGGGCGGCGTGGAGCTGGGGGCTTTCTGCTAGGCAGTCAGCCAAAGCGGGGGTCCGGGCGGGGTGGCTGGGGTGGTGCGGGCAGCTGCGGCGCCGGTCCGCGTGGCTGTTTCAGCCGCGGCGGCGGTGGTGGCGCGGCAGAAGCTTCCCCGCGGTTTCAGCGCGTCCCGCGGCTCGGGGGTCCGGGCTGCGGTCACGCTGCCGGTCGGGGAGCAGTCCTAGCCGCGCATGCTGCCTTTCAGCTCACTCACCGCTGAGATGTTGTTTCGGTCTGCTCCGCTTTCTCCGGTGCCCGCCCGCTCCGATGTCTCGGCGAGTTCTTCTTTCTTCTTTCTTCCTTTTTTCTGTGCACTAACCTATCTTTTTTTTGAGCTCACTAAACTAGCTTTCCGTTTCTCAACTGAGACAACAGTTTTACAGATGTCTAAGTTTTTTTCGGTAAAAGGACTCCCACTTTATAAAACTAAAATGATAACCGGAGATCCTACCGATAGAACCTGCTACAGGTTTTAAAATATCTGGTCTAATGTAGATTCGGTCCCATCTGGGTCGCCATATGTAGCGTGCACGTGGCACTGCCTTTATATAATAAAGAAATCATGGTACGCTCTCTGTGAGGTGGTAAACAAAGAGATTTATTCAAACAGCGCGCGGTCCTTTATACCTTGATCCCACGTGACTCTTAACCAATAGGAGGGTCTGGCTCTGCGCATGTCCCCTAGCTTCGGTGCCTACCCGTTGCACCTCGGGACATGTTCCCTACACTTTGTTGCCAAAGCAGTGGTTCAGAATCAAAAATATGAAACTCATTATCTTGCATTGCTAAATCATATATTACTGCAATGACTATAAAGCCATGCCTCATCTCACAATTTCTTTGTGAAGCTGCAGTTTAAGAGTGAGGGTACAGCTTAAAATAATTCGATCTTGACATCAAGGATGTACAATTTTGAGGCCTTTATATCATCATTCTAATGACAGATCAAGTTGTTCAATGGGATATTCAAACACTGACTTCTAATATGCATGGGCATGTTCCACAAACATCCAGCATCCTCATGCAGTTCTCCAGAGGTAAGCAAAGTGAGACACCCAACACTACAGTTTGGGCTATGAAGGCTATTGAGCAGGTAATAGCAGCTCAGAGTTATTAATTAGCATGTGTAGATGTGACACAATTATTAATCTGAGTGGATAATTTCTTATTTGGCAAAACAGCGGTAACCAGGGCACCATGAGAAGGAAAGGGGTGAGTCATCTGAGGGCAGAAACAGTCACAAGTTTGCATACATTTTGCCATTTCAGCTGAACATTTTTAATGACTTTTTTATGCCTGAATCAAACCAGAAAACCTGTGGTTTCAAATCCCAAATGTCAAAGAACTTAGTTGTGTAGTGTTGTTCAAAACTCTCTTCTCCCCCTCCTTGCTTCCTTAGATCTGTGTGAGACACTGAGGATTCCCATGAGGATTTCAAATGCTCAGAAGGTACCACGTTTCTGCTCAGCAAATGTGTAGGCAATGAGGATGAACCCACTGGTTCTGCAGGAGCTTATTCCCTTCCTGAGCACTGACTAGGAGACCAGAAAACTGCCCTTTATCTGGTTGTGAATTCAAACATGATTCAAAGAATTCAAATAGTGAATTCTTAGAAGGTAGAATTACAAGTAAAAATTCCTTCTGTACACAAACAAAAGCATTTTTAATAATTCTCACATCTGTCATAAGTTTGTTGTCATTAATCTCAGTGAAGTTCTGCTGATTAATATTGAATGAGGATCTGATCCTCTTCTTTCATTCTGCCTCTCAGGAAGGGACTCCCTGTGTAGGCACACTGGCTTGCCCTGGAAGCCTCTGTGTGGCTGCAGACGGGTGGTGATCGTATTGCAATCATCCTCTAAATGGTGGGAGTTGCTGGGTAAGATACCAGCAGGTATGGAACAAGTGAGTTACTTTCAGAAAAAAAAGTTAAACGCTGGTGACTTGATCTGCTTACTAGAGAAGGATGATTTTTCTTTTTTTTTCAGAGGAAGGGTAGATTCGGGATGTACAGATCTAGGAATGAGAGCCTTGTCCTTGCAGCACAAGATTGCTGTTCTCAGGTAGCAGACCATAATCTTTGTGTTGAATCTGCAAGGCAGCATGGCTGTGGTTTGTCAGGCTTGCTCTGTCTGAGCTTTTCTTGACATGTCTGTAGCTTGGTTTCACTTGGTCTAGTGTGTCAGGGACCTGAGTCGTATCTGAGGCCCTGCCATAATTGGTCCGTGGTTGTGCTCGTCAATGTGGCATGGGAAAATATTATATAGTTTCACTGTTGGGAACTGAACCTTGGAAAGAAGAACAATAGATTAGTACAGGAACTGAACCTTGGAAAGAGAAACAATAGATTGGGTTAACTGGTGGGAACTTGACTTTTGGAAGAAAAACAACAGAGCCGCTGTTGCCATGGAGTTGGTATCATAAGCAACTGTGGTCTCAGTTCACACCCTGGCCACATGTGAGCCAATGTCGCAGTTGGAAAATTCCACTCCTATGAGGGGGATATAAGAGTGATTCTGGGTAGGATGGATGAGGAGGATGAGATGTACACTGCTTTGATCCAGGGGACACCCTGAAGGTATATGGCCACCATGCTCCATCTCCTTCTCCTACGCAGCGGCTTTTCGGAAATCCAGGGGTTGGTATGTATTAATTGCTGTCGCGAGTAATGGAATAAAGTTGCTTTGCTTATACTCTTCATGTCTCAGTGTTTGTAATTTTGGGAATCCTCACGAACCTAGAACATCTATCTAGTTTCTCTAATTGACCAGGTGTCTGTGGGACACAGCAAAGAGGGATGATAAGAAATAGGGCACTGCCCTGTTGCTGGAGACCCCACAGCTATAAACAGTTCTACACTTCTCAGATAAAGAAGTGCAGACCTGGACAAAACTGGTTGCAGGCGT
>NW_020917797.1:0-1033 GCF_003984885.1 Neopelma chrysocephalum | reverse complement strand
TTTTTTTTTGTGATTTATTTCGGGATTTTGGGGTAGGTTTTTTTGGTTTATTTTAGGCTTTTTTTGTGATTTGTTTTGGGGTTTGTTTGGGTTTTATCTGTGATTTATTTTGTTGTTTTTTATTAGTTTATTTTGGGGATTTTCGGGGGTTTTTTGTGATTTATTTTGGGTTTTTTTTTAATTTATTTTGGGGTTTTGGGTTGGTTTTCTTTTGGTTTATTTTGGGGTTTTTTGGTGTTTTTTTGTGATTTATTTTGGGTTTTTTTTTAATTTATTTTGGGTTTTTTCGGGTTTTTTTGTGATTTATTTTGGGGTGTTTTTTGTGATTTATTTTGGGTTTTTTCGGGTTTTTTTGTGATTTATTTTGGGGTGTTTTTTGTGATTTATTTTGGGTTTTTTCGGGTTTTTTTGTGATTTATTTTGGGTTTTTTCGGGTTTTTTGTGATTTATTTTGGGGGTTTTTTCGGGTTTTTTTGTGATTTATTTTGGGTTTTTTTTCAGGGTTTTTTTGTGATTTATTTTGGGGCTTTTGGGGTTTTTTTTTGTGATTTATTTCGGGATTTTGGGGTAGGTTTTTTTGGTTTATTTTAGGCTTTTTTTGTGATTTGTTTTGGGGTTTGTTTGGGTTTTATCTGTGATTTATTTTGTTGTTTTTTATTAGTTTATTTTGGGGATTTTCGGGGGTTTTTTGTGATTTATTTTGGGTTTTTTTTTAATTTATTTTGGGGTTTTGGGTTGGTTTTCTTTTGGTTTATTTTGGGGTTTTTTGGTGTTTTTTTGTGATTTATTTTGGGTTTTTTTTTAATTTATTTTGGGTTTTTTCGGGTTTTTTTGTGATTTATTTTGGGGTGTTTTTTGTGATTTATTTTGGGTTTTTTCGGGTTTTTTTGTGATTTATTTTGGGGTGTTTTTTGTGATTTATTTTGGGTTTTTTCGGGTTTTTTTGTGATTTATTTTGGGTTTTTTCGGGTTTTTTGTGATTTATTTTGGGGGTTTTTTCGGGTTTTTTTGTGATTTATTTTGGGTTTTTTTT
>NW_020917796.1:0-852 GCF_003984885.1 Neopelma chrysocephalum | reverse complement strand
CCCCCCGCCCTGTGCCGCGGCTCCATCCGGCGGCGATCGATTGAGCGGCCTGGCCGGGCCTGCGCTCCCCCAGGTTTTGGGGGGAATTTTGGGGGATTTTGGGGTATTTTGGGGGTTTTGGGGGGTCCTGAGTGGGTTTGGGGGGTCAGAGAGGGGGCAGGGAGCAGGGCCGGGGCCGCGTGGGGCCGTGGGGTGCGGGGGGGAAGGACTGGGCCTGGGGGGGAGTGTGGGGTGGGGAGGGGGCTGTGGGGGTGTCTGTGCCCCGCCCCGTTCCCCGCCCCTTTCCATTTGCCACGCCCCTTCCCAGTACCACGCCCTCTTCCCCTTTGCCACGCCTCTTGCCCCGCCCCTTTCAATTTGCCACGCCCCCTTTCCCTTGGCCCCGCCCCTCTCCCTGCGCTCGATCGATGTCTCGTCGCTCCGCCCCCCGCCCTGTGCCGCGGCTCCATCCGGCGGCGATCGATTGAGCGGCCTGGCCGGGCCTGCGCTCCCCCAGGTTTTGGGGGGAATTTTGGGGGATTTTGGGGTATTTTGGGGGTTTTGGGGGGTCCTGAGTGGGTTTGGGGGGTCAGAGAGGGGGCAGGGAGCAGGGCCGGGGCCGCGTGGGGCCGTGGGGTGCGGGGGGGAAGGACTGGGCCTGGGGGGGAGTGTGGGGTGGGGAGGGGGCTGTGGGGGTGTCTGTGCCCCGCCCCGTTCCCCGCCCCTTTCCATTTGCCACGCCCCTTCCCAGTACCACGCCCTCTTCCCCTTTGCCACGCCTCTTGCCCCGCCCCTTTCAATTTGCCACGCCCCCTTTCCCTTGGCCCCGCCCCTCTCCCTGCGCTCGATCGATGTCTCGTCGCTCCGCCCCCC
>NW_020917795.1:0-492 GCF_003984885.1 Neopelma chrysocephalum | reverse complement strand
ACCTAAAAGCGACAAAAAATGGCCTAAAAGTGACAAAAAATGGTGGGAAACTGTCAAAAAGTGGGTTGAGACCGTGAAAAAATGGCCTAAAAGTGACAAAAAAATTACCTAAAAGTGACAAAAAATGGTGGGAAACCATCAAAAAGTAGGTTGAAACCGTCAATAAATGGCTTCGAAGTGACAAAAAATGCCCTAAAAGTGACAAAAAATGGCGGGAAACCAACAGGAATGTTTTGAAACCATCAAAAAATGGCTTGAAACCAACATAAAATGGTGGGAAACCATCAAAAAGTAGGTTGAGACCGTCAATAAATGGCTTCGAAGTGACAAAAAATGGCCTAAAAGTGACAAAAAATGGTGGGAAACTGTTAAAAAGTAGGTTGAGACCACGAAAAAATTACCTAAAAGCGACAAAAAATGGCCTAAAAGTGACAAAAAATGGTGGGAAACTGTCAAAAAGTGGGTTGAGACCGTGAAAAAATGGCCTAAAAG
>NW_020917794.1:0-339 GCF_003984885.1 Neopelma chrysocephalum | reverse complement strand
CAGGTGACAGTGGGTGACACTGGACAGGTGACAGTGGGCAGGTGACAGTGGGCAGGTGACAGGTGGGTGACACTGGACAGGTGACACTGGGCAGGTGACAATGGGCAGGTGACAGGTGGGTGACACTGGGCAGGTGACAGTGGGCAGGTGACAGTGGGCAGGTGACAGTGGGCAGGTGACAGTGGGTGACACTGGACAGGTGACAGTGGGCAGGTGACAGTGGGCAGGTGACAGGTGGGTGACACTGGACAGGTGACACTGGGCAGGTGACAATGGGCAGGTGACAGGTGGGTGACACTGGGCAGGTGACAGTGGGCAGGTGACAGTGGGCAGGTGACA
>NW_020917793.1:0-2063 GCF_003984885.1 Neopelma chrysocephalum | reverse complement strand
TGGGTCCTTTAAGGTCACCTGGACCCCCCAGACCCCAAAATTGGGGTCACCCGGGCACTTAAAACCCCCAAATTTGGGTCATTTGGATACCTGAGACCCCCAAATTTGGGCCTTTCAAGTATCTGAGACCCCCAAATTTGGGACCCCCCCCCCACCCCCGAAATTCCCCAAATTTGGGGCCTCCTGGACACCTGAGCCCCCAAAATTGGGTCCTTTAAGGTCACCTGGACCCCCCAGACCCCAAAATTGGGGTTTCTCAATGTCCCCTGGACACCTGAGACCCCCAAATTTGGGTCACCCGGACCCCTGGGACCCCCCCAAAACCCGGCCCCTCACCTGCCGACGATGAGCAGGTGCCTCGGGCTCGCCCGGGGCCGGAGCCGCTGATAAACGTCGAAGGTGAAAAGGGCCCCGGAGCTGGCGAAGATCGAGGCCAACGACGACATCAGGGCGGCCAAAACCACGGCCAACATCAGCCCCCGCAGCCCTGGGGGGGGAAAGGGTAAAAAAAGGGGGGGATCGGGGGGGAAAGACCCCCCCCAGACCCCCTAATTGCCAAAAAAATGGCTTTAATAGATAAAAAAATGGGATTAATAGCCCCAAAAATGGGGTTAATAGATGCAAAAATAGGATTAAGAGTTCCAAAAATAGGGTTAATAGCCCCAAAATAGGATTAATAGCCCCAAAAATGGGATTAATAGCCCCAAAATGGGGTTAATAGCCCCAAAATAGGGTTAATAGCCCCAAAATAGGATTAATAGACCCAAAATAGGGTAAATAGATGCAAAAATAGGATTAATGGCCCTAAAATTAGGATTAATAGCCCCCAAAGAGGATCAATAGACCCAAAAATAGGATTAATAGCCACAAAAATAGGGTTAATAGCCCCAAAAATATGATTAATAGCCCCCAAATAGGATTAATAGCCCCCAAAATGGGATAAATAGCCCCCAAAATTAGGATTTAAAACCCCAAAAATAGGATTAATAGCCAAAAAATAGGATTAATATCCCCCAAATAGGGTTAATAGCCCCCAAATAGGATTAATAGCCCCAAATAGGATTAATAGCTCCAAAAATGGGATTAATAGCCCCAAAATAAGATTAATAACCCCAAAAATGGGATTAATAGCCCAAAAATATGATTTATAGTCCCCAAAATAAGATTAAAAGTTCCAAAAATATGATTAATAGCCCCAAAATAGGATTAATAACCCCTAATAACCATTAATAACGCCCTAATAAGCACTAATGACGTTCTAATAACCCACCTGGGGGCAGCAGGCCGAGCACCAGCCGGGGATAGGCCACGTTGGAGCAGCCGACGGGGGAGCCGCAGGCCCGGGCGCAGCCCTGGGGGTCCGCGCAGCCCACGACCTCTGGGGGGGGGGAAGGGGGAGGGAGGGTCAGACCCCAACAGGCACCGGAAGGGGGGATTTGGGGTGGGAGGGGCCATTCTTCAAGATGGCCGCCCGATGATCCAAGATGGACGCTCGGTCGAGTGTTAAATATGTGATTTTTCAAGATGGCCACCCTACAGGGTAGGTTGTCCTGGTGACAATCCAAGATGGCCTCTCGGTGGAGGATTCAACATGGCTGCCCAAGATGGCTGCCCAATATGGCCGCCTGAGTGAATGTCCAAGATGGCTGCCCAATATGGCCGCCTGAGTGAATATTCAAGATGGTTGACCGAGTGTATGTCCAAGATGGCCTCCCAGTGGAGGATTCAACATGGCTGCCCAAGATGGCCGCCCAATATGGCCGCCTGAGTGAATATCCAAGATGGCTGCCCAATATGGCTGCCCTCGTGAATATCCAAGATGGCTGCCCAATATGGCCACCGTAGTGAAAAATCAAGATGGTCACCCAATAGTATATTCAAGATGGCTGCCCAATATGGCCGCCTGAGTGATATCTAAGATGGCTGCCCAATATGGCCGCCGTAGTGAATAATCAAGATGGCCGCCCAATAGAGTATTCAAGATGGCTGCCCAATATGGCTGCCCAATAAAATATCCAAGATGGCCGCCCAATATGGCCACCGTAGTGAATATTCAAGATGGC
>NW_020917792.1:0-771 GCF_003984885.1 Neopelma chrysocephalum | reverse complement strand
CCAGTGCTGAAATATTTACCAGCTTTTTGGGTGCTGGATCAAGCCCTAAATCTGATTTTTTTCCTAAATTCTGACTCCACAAAGTTCTTGGGCAATGAGCACTTGTATCCCATTAAAGCTCCCCAAAGCTGGTGCTGTGTTGGTGGGTTTGTGAGAGTTGTGTTACTCCTGGAACATCCTGGGGCTTTTGGATCCCACTTTTTCTCTTCTTAGATATGCTTAGGTCAGGCTGTAAATTGATATAAACCTGCAGTGTGGCTGATTTTAATTTATTTTAATTTTTTTTAATATCAATCTTTTCTACTCTTGATATTTTGTCATTAAAAATCTCTGTGTGAAATATTTAATTAAAAAAAATAGGGTCTGTTGTGTTTCTGTTTCTGATGCCAGTGCTGAAATATTTACCAGCTTTTTGGGTGCTGGATCAAGCCCTAAATCTGATTTTTTTCCTAAATTCTGACTCCACAAAGTTCTTGGGCAATGAGCACTTGTATCCCATTAAAGCTCCCCAAAGCTGGTGCTGTGTTGGTGGGTTTGTGAGAGTTGTGTTACTCCTGGAACATCCTGGGGCTTTTGGATCCCACTTTTTCTCTTCTTAGATATGCTTAGGTCAGGCTGTAAATTGATATAAACCTGCAGTGTGGCTGATTTTAATTTATTTTAATTTTTTTTAATATCAATCTTTTCTACTCTTGATATTTTGTCATTAAAAATCTCTGTGTGAAATATTTAATTAAAAAAAATAGGGTCTGTTGTGTTTCTGTTTCTGAT
>NW_020917791.1:0-6936 GCF_003984885.1 Neopelma chrysocephalum | reverse complement strand
CTCTCCACTTCTTATATCTTTCCCAGTCTGACAATTGATCCTCCACATTTCCCCCTTCTTTATTTATGGACACAACGTTGGCGTTGATTGATTTCAGGAACAGCTGGCGGAAACAAACAAAAAGACAGGGCAAGCAAGTGCACAGAGCAAAAAGACCACCCACAGAAATTAGGGCGAAGATTAATATTTTTCTGAGCCAATTGGGGATCGACGGGAATTTAAGCCAATCGAAAAGTCCGTCTAATCCCTCACTATGGGATTGACGGATATCTTGGACTAAATTTTTTAACCGATCAATGCTTTGGTGAATGGATTGAGCGTGGTCAGAAAAATTCATGCAGCACATGCCTTCGAACTCTTGGCACCCATGTCCATGTGCCAAGAGTAGGAAGTCAATAGCTGCACGATTTTGTAGACTAACTTCTTTTAATTTCTGTGTGTCTGCTAACAATCCCTCGATCGCTGTTGTAGTTGCGTTCGCTTCCTTTGTGAGCCAGCAACCGAGGTGGGTGAGAAGAGACAATGCGTGAGCTGTTCCTATTCCTGCGAATGGGAAGGAAGCCCAGAAATTTTTTATGCGAGGCCAAATATAAATATGGGAATCACAGTCCTCAGGGAATGGTAGGGGTGGTGGAGCGGTCCAGGAGGGTGGAACAAGGAGAGGAGGTGATTTAGGAGCTGGAGCGGCGAGAGGTGCTGGGGGTTTTGGAGGCGTGGGGCGAGGTTTTGGGAGGACTGGGCGTTCGTACAGGACAAATGTTCTTTTGGTTCTGCTAATTTTTGACAAGGGAGAATTTGGAGCCTGATCTTGCGAGGAGGAGGTTTGGTCTGGAAGTTGAAACTTGGCCGGATTGAAAAGGGCAAGTTTTCCCACTGTGCAAGGACCACCCTCTGGGTATGCAGGAATCCCCTGCCAAGCCCGGTCCCCGCACAGGAGGAAAAACCCTTGGGGGAGTTTTCTCCACCTCGGTATTGTCTCTGTAGTTACTGCAGTGATCACAGAGTGGTTACACCACGAGGAAGGAAGCTCGCGATAGATGGGCTTGTTAGCAGAGACATTGAAGGGGGTAAACAATTTGGGTTCTGTGTAGCGGTGAAATAAAATGCAGGTGTTAGTAGGGACAGATCCAAGGAGATCGATTTCTTGAGGAGGATCAGAAGAGAGGTGGGTGCGAGAGACAGCTTGAGCAAGAGTAGCGGAAGTGAAAGGAAGAGGGTCTGTAATTCGGGTTAGTGGTAAGAACGCATTCCAATCGTTAGCAGAGGAAATAGGAACGCCTACAAGACAGGTTTGAAAAGGGTTGCCAGCGCCCGACTGGGCCAGACACAGAGTGTCCGTTCCCGTAGCTTTGGCCAACGTTACCCATAGATTTTCAGTGGGTTGTTGCATCCAATTCTTCAGAGGGAAAGATGTGGAGATGCCAGTAAGTTTCAGGATGACGATGAAGAGAGCGGAGAAATAGATGGTCCACATGTCGTGTCTCGTTCCTGGTATATCTTTATCCGTCTGGTTGGGACCCACTTTGGTCCTGTTGGTCCTGCAATACATGCGTACCCTTTCCCCCATGTGATCAGGGAGAAAGGGCCCGTCCACGATTCTGTAATTGGATCTTTATACATGATTTTTGCTTTCTGATTATTTATTGTATCTTCTGCTTTAAAATGCTTATCTATGGGACTTCTGTCTGCATGAGTTTCGTGTTCCTCTGCTAAATTTAAAAAATTTAATACGTACATGACTTTTTCTAATCTTTCTTGAGGAGTTAGGCCAATACTCCCCCTTTTTTGTTTATTAAGCAAATTTTTGATGTTTTGGTGGGCGCGTTCTACTATACCTTGTCCTGTGGGGTTGTGAGGAATTCCAGTGGTATGGTGAATTCCCCAATCATCAAAAAACTTTTTCGTGTCTGCTGATACATAGGATGGTCCATTATCAGTTTTAATTTGTTTGGGGACTCCCATCCTAGCAAAAGCAGACAAGAAGTGTTTCTTAACATCTCTGCTTTTTTCCCCAGAATGCGCGGTGGCTACGATCATTTTTGAAAATGTGTCCACAGACACATGAACATACTTTAATTTGCCAAATTCTGGTACGTGTGTAACATCGGATTGCCAGATTTCTAGCGCTGTCAGCCCCCTGGGATTTGTCCCCTCTGGAACCAGTGGGGCAATTTTTTGGCAATCAGGACATGCTTTTAGAATTTCTTTTGCTTGTGTTAATTTGAGGCCAAATTGTTTTTTTAGCGATCGCGCATTCTGGTGAAAGAATTCATGAGAAATTTTTGCTTGTTGGTACAAATTTGGGGTAACTACCATACCTGCCAGATGGTTGGCGATCTGGTTCCCTTCCGCCACAGGACCAGGTAGAGTAGTGTGGGACCTCGTGTGTACTATATAGTATCTGAACTCTCTGATTTCTATTAAAAATAATAATTTTTTCAACAAAGTATATAAGTTTTCATTGGATACATCCTTTAAATATGAATTTTCAATCCGTTTGACGATGCCCACAACATAAGCCGAATCTGAAATAATGTTAATAGGTTCTTTATCGAAAATTTGGAAGGCGCGAACAACTGCTGATAATTCTACGATTTGTGGGGAACCTTGTACTTTATGAATGTCTTGGTGCCAGTTATTCTTTTGTCTCCAAACAATTACCGCATTTCCGGTTCTCCCAGAGCCATCGGTAAAAATGGTTTTTGCATTTTTAATGGGTAGATCTGATTGCATAACTTTTAATTTTAATGGAATTGGGATTATTCTTTGTAAAAGTGGGCACGCCGGGAGGTGAAATTTCACTTCTCCCGGGTAACCCCCGATGGCGATTTGAAAGTCTGTAGAATTTTGCAGCAGTTGTTCCAGATGTTCAGAAGTCAATGGGAGGTAGATGTAATTTGGTTCCTCTCCACTGAGTTCTAAACATCTGGTGCGACCTTTGAAGATTAGTTTGCCAATCATCTCAGCTATTGTCATAATTGTTTTTGAAAATTGATGGGGGAGGAACAACCACTCCCACAGACAGAAGTCTTTATTATCTGTCGTGAACTGTCCCAATATAGCTAGGGGTTGATGTTTTTCTCGAATGATGACTAATGAGGATGGCAGTCCCTCCATCCTACGATTTATTTGTCTTTCGGATATCTTTGTTTCGACGGTGGCAAGGGCTTTTCTGGCGTCAGATGTTAAAAATCTGGGGGAGGACAGATCTGCATCTCCTTTCAGAAGCTCGAACAGTGGGTGCAAATCACCGGTTGTGATCCCCAGTACAGGTCTGATCCAATTGATCGCTCCCAGTAGCTTTTGGAGGTCGTTTAAAGTTCGGACCTTTTTGTCGATTTCTACTGATTGAGGTTTTATAGTTTTTGTGCTAATTTGGAGTCCGAGGTACCTCCAAGGTGCTTCTCTCTGTATCTTTTCAGGGGATATTTCCAATCCATTTGAATTTAGGGCCATAATTGTAGCGTCTAATGTTTGTCTGACTGATAATTTGGTTTTTGCGCAAATCAACACATCATCCATATAATGGAAGATGATTGATTGCGGAAATTTCTTTCTAATTGGTTCCAATACCTTTGCCACAAACATCTGACAAAGTGTTGGGGAATTTTTCATCCCCTGAGGAAGCACTTTCCACTGGAACCTGCGATGGGGTTCACAGGCGTTGATGGCTGGGACTGAAAATGCGAATTTAGCCGAATCAGCCGGATTCAAATATATGTGGAAAAAACAGTCCTTAATGTCGATTACCACTAGGGGCCATTCAGCAGGGAGCATGGATGGAGAAGGCATTCCCTGTTGGAGGGCTCCCATTGGCTCGAGGACTTCATTAACTTTGCGCAGGTCCTGGAGAAATCTCCAGGAACCTGAGGACTTTTTTATCACGAACACTGGAGTGTTCCAGGGACTGGTGGAAGGCTCCAAGTGTCCTTTGGCCAATTCTTGATTAACCAAATCATTTAAAATTTGCAGCTTTTGTTTGGGAAGGGGCCACTGATCTACCCAAACAGGTGTTTCCGTTTTCCAGATCAGTTTGGGCAGCTGCACTTGTTCAGTGACCCCTCCTAAAAATTTTCCTCTGTCCCGAGTGTCAGTTGCCACTGTTCCATGGCATCTCTTCCCCATAATGTAACTGGTATGTTTAGTACGTACGGTTGTAGAGTTGCAGGTCTGCCCTCCGGCCCATATACTGTTACCATTTCACGACTCCTGACAGGGTGTTGGACTCCTCCCACACCGCTGACCCTTGTGTCTGTCGTGTGGGCTGGCCAACTATGTGGCCAGTCCTTGGAGGCGACGATGGTAACGTCTGCTCCCGTGTCCAAAAGACCCTCCACTGTCACCCTCTGCGGGTGTCTAGACAAGGGGAAAAGAACACGACACGTTAGTAGGGGTCGAGAGGTCCTCACTGAGGTTGCCCAATGGACTTCCGTCAGCGAGTCATTTCCCCGTTCTTCTTCCCACGACACCGCACAGAGAAGATCGTCAGTGGGGATCATTTTGGCCACCGGGAAGCAGTCCTCCAGCTGTAAGGGTGGAAGGTGGACAGTTAGACAGATGGCGATGTTGGAATTCGTCAACCCTGTCAGGAGTGTGGGAGTCACAAAAATGCCCCTTGCCACAGCCGAAAGATGAGAGACTATTAAGTATATTGTGTTTGAATCTATTTCTGTAGATGGTGTAACCTTAATTATCTGCTCACATTGATTTAGAAAAGGTAATGGGTGGGTAACAGTAAGAGTTATCCAATTCAGGGGAGTACATTGGTTTTGAGGAGGGACAAGTTCTGCCGGAGGTTTCCCGGTTACGGGGTAGCTGGGCGTGGAGTTTGGCGCAAGATGGAGCGTAGCTGAGGGGTTGTTTGTGTCCTCGCGCCCCCCTGAGCGCTCTGCTCCCCGTTTCCCGAATGCTCACAGGAGCATTGACGTAGGTCGGGTAGGGATCTGAAAGTGACTTTTCTTTTCATTCCGGGAGATTTTCTGGGGGGAAGGGGTTCACCATTTATGTTGGTCACCGACCTACAGGCCGATGACCAGTGAAAACCCTTCCCACACCTCCGGCAGAGGGATTTGGGTAAGTTAGACAGATTGGGTTCCGAAACAGTTTTGGGACAGTGTTTCTTGAAATGGCCCTTTTGTCCGCAATTAAAACATGTCTGGGGCCCAGTGAAGGCAGCAGCCAATAGGCGTGCTTTATGGGAGTTAGAGCCAATGTTTTTACAGGCTTCGATCATCTCAACCAGAGAGGGATCTTTCAGCATCTTTAGTGCTTTCTGACAATCTTCGTTTGCTTTTTCAATAACTAATTTATTAAATAGAATCTCTTGGCTTTCTTTCTGATTGACTTGTCTCTTAATCGCTTCTTTTAATCTTGTAATAAAATCTATGAACGGTTCTTTGGGGCCCTGATTAATGAGAGTGAAAGAGGGTGTTTGGACATATGCGTCTGCCACCCTCTTTACTGCATCTAATGCCAATTCTTTAGAGATTTCTAAAAATTTGGGTTCAATTCTGGATTGATCCCCTCTGGTTGAGTAGCTTCCCTCACCATAGAGCATGTCTATGGCCTGCCTCACTGGGATTCCCCTTCTCTCCATTTTTTCGTTTACGTAAGTCACAATTAATTTCTTCCATTCAGCCTCGAATACTGAGGATTGAATGGTTGTAAAAAGACCGTTAATAACTGCTCTTATGTCATAAGGAATGAGTAGGTATGCTAGGAAGAAGGACTCCAGGAGACCAATCGTGTATGGCGCTCCCAAGCCATACTCGACCATAGCTTTTTTAATGTCTTTTAACATAGGATATGAGATCGGTCTCCATTCCGGAGCCTTTCCTTCTTCCAAAAATATCGGAAAAGCCTTTAAAAATTCAGTGTCATTGGCCTGGGCTGCTTCCTCCCTGAAAGGCTTCCAGATGTTAGGCATCTCACTGTGCCTTTCAGGGGAGCGCTGTGTATGTCTTATGTCATTATCTGGGTCGGTGTCAGTGTAGCGGCAGGCAGGGTAGGCCTTGGTGTTGTAGGCCCTACGGGCGCGGCCATGTTGCCGGAAACCGGCTTTGGCCTTTGGCCTGGCCCCGCCCCTCGCCCCCCTTTCACCCCCGGAAGGTGACCTCTCAGGGGAGGAGGCGGAGCTGGAGGGAGTGGACGAACACGTGGGTGACTCAGGGGAGGGGTCTCTGACACGCGCAGTGGGCGGTGGAGGTGGTCTGGAGGGTGGTGCTACGAGGGCCCGCCCCCTCCTTTCCCGCGCTGATGGTTCCCGCGGTGTCCTTTCCCGCCTCCGTCCCGCGCGTTTCCCGTCTCCCTCCTCCTCGCCGCCATTTTGTGCTCGTCGTGATGGTGTCTTCTCCCTCCCGCCATTTTGTGTATGTCGCAATAGGTGTGACGTAGTTGATTTTTCTTGTATTGTAGCTGGTACGTGGAGGCTGCTGTTCTCGTTCATCATTTGGTGCTGTAGCACCATCAGAACTAGCCTCCAGGCAATGAGCGCCTCTTTTGCCTTTCGGTTCCCCCTTTCATTATCACGCCATAGGCTGTAACCGATCGCCTGCCACTCTTCGGCTGTGGTGTCATCAGTTAATTTATGATTTTTATTGTCCAGCCATTTGGCGAGTGCCTTGGCGGATTTTTTATCCAGGGGGTGACCGTGCTCAATAATGAAGTCTTTAAGACGTCTATATACAAATTTCTGGGAGGTGGACAGTGTGAGTCCCATTTCGGTGTTATGGAAATCCTCCCTTTTCTGTTAAAAATGTTGGGATGTTGGTGTTGGGGTGGGTGAGGAATGTCCCCAGCTGCTCACCTTCTCCGGTGCGTCGACCCGTGCAGCTCTGCAGCCCACAGTCGTCCGTCCAGCTGGGGGGACCGGCGGGACGATCACCTCTCTCGGCGATGTCTGAGCCCAAGTGGAGACACAGGAGTTCTCTCAATATG
>NW_020917790.1:0-2939 GCF_003984885.1 Neopelma chrysocephalum | reverse complement strand
CAGCACCACACTGACTGCTCTGGGCTGTGCAGGCATTTGTGCTTCTGCCTGTCTCACACACACACACAGAAGTCTGGTGTAGTGCTGCCCTCAGGAAAACCCCCCCACCCTTGTTCCAGCTAAAACCATGGAATTTGTCTTTGTTTCCCTTGGGTTCAGGGTCAGGCTGTGCCTGTGTCCAGCCCAGAGGCTCAGAAAAGCATTTCTCCTGTCCCACTGCAATCTGCTGCTGCAGACAGGACCCAGGCACTGGTGGCACTGGGAGTGAACAGGAGAGTGTTTCCAGGGCCTCTCTGAAGGAACACAAGTGTCCAAAGAAACCAGCACAAGTGTCCACAGAAGTCCCAGTCCTTCATCCCTGAATGAGCTCATTCAGCCCACGAAAAACTGTGTAAGTTTTATTTCCATGGAAGGAGGTTTTTCCCACTTTAATGTGGCTTTAGTTCCAAACCAGTTTCTTCATTTCCTCCTCCCAATTTCACTGAAGAGGACACTGACGGGGACCATGGACACTGACAGGGATCACAGAGTTTGTCCCTTGGCCATACAGCTCCTGTTGTTTGGCAGCACAGGAGAGGTTAATTAGAGCCCAGGCTCCAATCACAGGGTGCCCCTTGAAGACGAGGTTGAAATCAAACAACTTTTCTGCTGGAGGGTTAAATTCAGTCCCCATCACCTTTTTTTGGTCTGAATCTTCATATTTTGGCGTATTTTTTAAGTGAATCTCAACTTTTTGCAGTTTGGGGTGGCGAGGGTCTTCTTGCTATTTCTGAGGAGCTTTTTTTTGCCTGACTCTCATTTGTTTGGGTTTCTCTGGGCTGAATCTTGGTGTTTTGGAGGTTTTTATGGTCACAGGATGCCCGGTGAGTTCTAGAGATGGACTTGGGCAGGAGGAACCCCCAAGGCAACGCGCCCAGCCCTTGTTTTTCTCCCCATCAGGATTTGTCCTTCCCAAAGCTTGGGCAGATGGAGGAGGAGGCTGCGAGGAAGAGGAAGATGCCGCGGGCCCCGCAGGCAGGTGAGGAGCAAGTCAGTGCCCCTTTTTCTTGGTCTTGTGCTGGCTCTGGCAGCCGAGCATGGCCCCTGGCTGCAGGACAACCTTGCTGCCGCCGCCGTCCTGCCGGGGCCGGAGTTGGGGGGATGTCCTTGGCCTTCCCTCTGGGCCAGAGGCAAATCCCCTCCCTGTCCTTCTTGCTTCCTTCCCCAGGCCCCGAGCTGAGGACGGAGAGCCCGGAGGACAAATCCCCCTGTGAGACCCTGGTGGGAGAGGCCGTTTTGAAGGGCTCCACGGCACAGGAAGGCAGCGGGGAGGAAAAGGCCCAGAGATCCCCCCACAGGAGGGGCTCCAAAGGCTGCCCAGGGTGCTCTGAGGAGGAAAGACCCAGCCTGTGCCGGGAAGGCGGCTGGAGCTTGAGGGGGAGCTCCAACCTGGTGGTCCCTGAGCAGCCTCCCAGCAGGGAGAAGCGCTTCAGGTGCTTGGAATGTGGGAAGAGCTTCAGAAAGAGCACCGAACTGATCCAACACCAGCACATCCACACTGGGGAATGTCTATACACTTGTAGGGAATGTGGGAAGAGCTTCAGAAACAGCTCCACCCTGATCCGACACCGTCACATCCACACTGGGGAACGGTTCTACATGTGTGGGGAATGTGGGAAGAGCTTCAGCCGGAGCTCCCACCTCCACACCCACCAGCTCATCCACACTGGGGAACGATCCTACAAGTGCTTGGAATGTGGGAATAGGTTTCAGACCAGCGGCAGTCTCCTCACACATGAGCAGACACACACCGATGAGAGGCCCTTCCGCTGCACCGACTGCGGGAAGGGCTTCAAGCAGAACTCCACCCTCGTCACCCACTGGCGCATCCACACCGGGGAGCGGCCCTACAAGTGTGGGGAGTGTGGGAAGAGCTTCATCCACAGCTCTGCCTTGACCAGGCACCAACAGACCCACCAGTAAGGGAAAGCCCTACCAGTGCCCTGACTGTGGGAAGAGCTTCGGCTGTTGCTTCCACCCCGAATGAAGCCCCTGATGGTGAGGCAACCCCTGGAGTCCAGTGACTGTCAGTCCATCCCTTTCGACCAGAAAGGGCCAGTCCCCTTTCCCAGGGGCAGGTTCTGCCAACAGAACCCTTCTTGGGGGGTGTGTGGAGATTCCTGCCTTGGCTGGGGACCCCTCAAGGTCACTGCTGGAGGTTGAGAGCAGAGATCTCCCCACGAGTGTTGGTCTGGGGGAGTTCCATCCATCTCTATTTAAGAATTATTGCTTTTGTGCCAGGTTTAGTAAAATTGCTTCAACAGTTGGTTTAGTGTAGAGCACTGTCCCATCTTATCCTGTACTCCTGGTAGTTTTAGTGTTTCTATTGTGCAGTAAATAATTCTGATGAAGATCTTTTGTCTGATCATTCAGAACCCAAAATAAATTCCTTTCTGTCAATAGATCTGATTTGCCATCATTAAACGTGGAGGACAAAAGTGTTTCAGTCACACCTCTGTAATTCCTCTAAACTGAAAGTGTTGGCATAATCCAAGGCTGAGATTGGATCCAGCAGCCTCCAGCATCCCACAGTAAGTTGGGAGCTCAGGGGGGCCACCCCCTTTGCCAAGCCCCATGTGTCCAAAGACCCCTATTGGACCGTTGGACCCAGCAGACCATCCCCCTTTTCCACCCTTCTCCCTGTTCCTCCCACTTTCCCATTCTCCCTTCAATTCCTGGTTTCCCCTGCAAACAGTTTTGGGGTCCCAACCCCCACTTTTTGCCCCCTGTCCCGTGGGTGCTGAAGGAGAAAATGAGGCTGCACACACAGAGTTCCATTGTGGGTCTTGTCTGCTGACACTTTTCCATGTCCCCTTTTATTCCTCTTCTCTCATGGGCAGCACCCAGTGTTTGTCTTTTAGTCCACCAGAATTCCCAGCATGGCCCCAAAGCAGTGCCCT
>NW_020917789.1:0-1253 GCF_003984885.1 Neopelma chrysocephalum | reverse complement strand
CGTTCGTGTGCCGGTGTGCCGGCCCGCCGGGGTCTAAAATTGCATACAGTCGAGGATTCCTTCCAGAACGAAGGCGCCAGGACCGGGAGCCCTGGCTCCGCGCATAGAGTCGATCTCGGCGCACAAATAGCAGGCGAGGCCGGGATGGTCAGGCCCATCCTTCTGGGCAAAACGGACTGTCGTTCGTGGGCCCATGCGCCGTCCGGCCGGGGGCTAAAATTGCATACGGTCGAGGATTCCTTCCAGACCGAAGGCGCCAGGACCGGGAGCCCCGGCTGTGCGCGTAGAGCCAATCGCGGCGCACAAAAAGCAGGCGAGAGCTGGAGGGTCAGGCCCCTCCTTCTGACCAAAAAGGGCCGTCGTTCCTGGGCCGGTGCATCTGCCGACCGGGGGCCAAAATTGCATACGGTCGAGGATTCCTTCCAGACCGAAGGCACCAGACCGGGAGCCCCGGCTGCGCGCGTAGAGCCGATTGCGGAGCACAAATAGCAGGCGAGAGCCGGAGGGTCAGGCCCCTCCTTCTGGGCAAAAAGGGCCGTCTTTGGCTGGCCTGTGGGCCGGCCGAACGGGGGTTAAAATTGCATACGGTCGAGGATTCCTTCCAGACCGAAGGCACCAAGACCGGGAGCCCCCACTGCGCGCGTAGAGATGATAGCGGCACGCAAATAGCAGGTCAGAGCCGGCGGGTCAGGCCCCTCCTTCTGGGACACAAGGACCGTCGTTCGTGGGCCCGTGCACCGGCCGACCGGGGGCTAAAATTGCATACAGTCGAGGATTCCTTCCAGACCAAAGGCGCCAGGACCGGGAGCCCCGGCTGCGCGCGTAGAGCCGATTGCGGCGCACAAATAGCAGGTGAGAGCCAGAGGGTCAGGCCCCTCCTTCTGGCCAAAAAGGGCCGTCGTTCGTGTGCCGGTGCGCCGGCCGGTCGGGGACTAAAATTGCATACGGTCGAGGATTCCTTCCAGACCAAAGGCGCCAGGACCGGGAGTCCCGGCTGCGCGCGTAGAGCCGATCGCGGCGCGCAAATAGCAGGTGAGAGCCGGAGGGTCAGGTCCCACCTTCTGGGCAGAAAGGGCCGTCGTTCGTGTGCCGGTGCGCCGGCCGAACGGGGGTTAAAATTGCATACGGTTGAGGATTCCTTCCAGACCGAAGGCGCCAGGTCCGGGAGCCCCGGCTGCACGCGTAGAGATGATGGCGGCACACAAATAGAGGCGAGAGCCGGAGGGTCAGGCCCCTCCTTCTGGGCAAAAAGG
>NW_020917788.1:0-628 GCF_003984885.1 Neopelma chrysocephalum | reverse complement strand
AAGGAGGGGGTCAGGGACCCCCAAATGTCCCCAAATCCTCCCAAAAAAAACCGTAAAAACTCGGCAAAACCCGCCCAGAATCCCCCCAAAATCTCCCGCCAAATCCACTCGAAATCCACCCAAAAATCCCCCCAAAACCCATCCAAAATCTGCCCCGTGGGACTCAGAGACCCCCCCAAAACCCCTCCTGAGGCTCAGGGACCCCCCAAACCCCCCCAACCCCGCCCCTGCTGTTCAGGGACCCCCCAAAATCCACCCCTGGGACTCAGAAACCCCCAAAACCCCCCAAGCCCCCCCCCCCGCTGTTCAGGGACCCCCCGAATCCCGGATGGGGGGGGTCTCAGAGCCCCCCCAAAGCTCACCCAGCACGTCCACGCGCCCCCCCGGGAGCCCCCCCAGGCACTCGGCCACGGAGCTGTCGCTGGTCACGTCGAGCCGAAGGATCCGAAGGGTCTCCCCGAGGGTCTCCCCGGCCGCCGCCTCCAGGGGACCCCGACGGGACAGGTCCCGCATCGTGGCAACCACTGCGGACCCCAAAACACATCAGGGAACCCCCCAAAACCCCCCGGGACAGGTCCCGCATCGTGACAACCACTGCGGACCCCAAAAAACCCTGAGAGACCCCCCC
>NW_020917787.1:0-1361 GCF_003984885.1 Neopelma chrysocephalum | reverse complement strand
CCCCCGTGTCCCCCCCGTGTCCCAGGTACTCGTACCTCATCGGGAAGGACACGTGGTTGGAGCGCTGGCCCTCGGAGGGGCAGTGCCAGGACCCCGAGCTCCAGCCCCTCTGCCAGGACTTCGTCCAGTTCTCCGAGGCCATGACCCTGTTCGGGTGCCCCAGCTGAGCACGTGCCCCCCGCCCAGGGGTGCCACCGGACCCTCCCCTCACCTCCTCCTCCCTCTTTTTTTGGTTAAAAAAGTCCTTTCTGAGAGCCCGGCTTGGGATTTCCTTGGGGGGGGGGAGGGGGACACGTGGCAGGGTTGTGGGGACATTTTAGGGGACACCGGAGGGGACACCGGTGGGGTGGGGTCGTCGTCGGGGTTGAGGGGACTTTGTCGGGGACAAGGGGGCTGGGGGGGGCTCCATAAGGGATGATGGGGTCATGGGGACACCCCAAGGGATGTGGGGACACCAGAGAGGACAAGGGGACACCCTAGGGGACAAGGGGACTTTGTAGGGGACAGAGGGGTAGTGGGGGGCTCCATAGGGGCTGATGGGGCCATGGGGACACCATGGGGGACAAGGGGACTTTGTAGGGGACAAGGGGGCAGTGGGGGCTCTGTAGGGGTTGATGGGGGTGGATGGGGCAGCACATCCCTGGGGCACAACCTGTGGGGCACAGTCAACACATCCCAGGGCACAACCTGTGGGGCACGGTCAGCATGTCCCTGGGGGCACAACCTGTGGGGCACAGTCAGCACATCTCAGGGGAACAACCTGTGGGGCACAGTCTGCACGTCCCAGGGGCACAACCTGTGGGGCACAGTCTGCACGTCCCGGGGGCACAGCCCTGGGTGCCCGGGGCTGCTCGGATCCGGTGCAGGGTCAGGATGAAGCTGCACATCCTGAGGACACAACCTGGGGTGCTCGGGGCTGCTGGGATCTGGTGCAGGGGCAGGATGAGGCTGCACATCCTCCTCCCACCACACAAACCACGCGCGGCGCAGTCAGCGCATCCTGGGTGCTGCACAACCCTCAGTGCTGCACAGCCCTCAGTGCACAGCCCTCAGTGCACAACTCCCAGTGCTGCACAGCCCTTGGTGCTGCACAACCCTTGGTGCTGCACAGCCCTCAGTGCACAACCCTCGGTGCACAGTCCTCAGCACTGCACAGCCCTTGGTGCACAACCCCCAGTGCACAACCCTTGGTGCTGCACAACCCTCAGTGCTGCACGGCCCCTCGTGCTTGCAGTGTCACACAGCCCTCAGTGCTGCACAGCCCTCAGTGCACAACCCTCAGTGCACAACACCCAGTGCACAACCCTTGGTGTCGCACAACCCTCAGTGCACAACCCTCAGTGCTGCACAGCCCCTCGTGC
>NW_020917786.1:0-2767 GCF_003984885.1 Neopelma chrysocephalum | reverse complement strand
ACAAGCCCAGACTGACCCTGCAGGAACACAGCCAGGGCACATTTTAAGCTTAAGAAGGAGTTCATCTAAAGGGGCTCTGGATTATTTCTTGGCACCTCCTAGTCTTAGGAATTGCCAAAATTCTTTAGAAAAGTCAATATCCACTTATGCAGGCTCAAAGGTCTGAGAAATCAGGGGGATGCTCCAAGGCCTGGGATCCTGCAGGCACAAGTGTCGTGGCTCAGGGTTTCAGTTCCTGTGAGTGAGCTCGTTCCTGAGCTCAGCATTGTGGTGGCATCTTCTCTGACAGGGACACCTTCCATGCAGGAGCAAATGGCAACAACTGCTCTCACCAAAGGGATAGTGATGCTAAAGCCCATTTAAGTACTTCCAAGAGGGGAGAAGCCATTTTTCCCTGGAGCAGCTGGAGTACTGTGTGGGGGAAGGTGTCCCCAGGGCAGTGGGGCGACAGCCGGGCTGCCAGCCAAGGGTGCTGAAGGCTTCCTGGGCAGGCTTTGCCACCACCACACTCTGGTACCTTGCACAAGCCAACATAAATTTGGAATAATAACTAGACATTTGTTTTTAATCCTCTTTCCTGCCACAATGAATTACAGCTAATTGGTGGATCTCTGCTAATAGAGACAAAACACCACAGACAGCTTTATTGTCTCCATGCCAGCAACCATTCCAGGGAGCCATGCAGGGACACAGTCCAAAGGACCCTGCTCCTGGGCTCAGTAAACATTGCTCCTTCCCCCCTCAGCCAGGAAGGAAACCAGCCCCACACTCAGCCCTCACATGCAATCTGCACAGATTAAGTTGCTGGCACTCAGCAGGGAACACTCATCGTTGCCAAGGCATTGGTTTTCCTCCCTGCCTTGCCCTTTCCATGGCACTGACACATCAGTGTCTGCCCTAGGAACCGGCATGCACCTCCCTTCACCTGCCCAGGGAAAGTTTCCTACAGCAAAGCCACTTCCCTGGCATTTTCCCGTGCTTCCTGAAGGATTGCCTCTGCACAGGCAGCAGCAGCAGTGCTTTGGGATGATCCGCTCTGGAGTCAGGTCTCTCGATGAGGAGGTCTGGTGGATCATGCCAGTGAGGCTCTGGGAGCTGCTGCCGCCCCATCCAACCCTGCTGGTAGGTGGGATCCTTCCTGAGGCAAAGCTGCTCCAGGGAACGTGCTCGTGCCCACCAGCACCTCGGTGCCCTGCCCAGAGCCACCTCCAGCCATGGGCAGCACCACACACACCATCCCACCTCGGACAGGGCAGCTTTCCTGGGGACACCCAGTCCCATGAGGGATCTGCCACGGCTCTAAACCCTCTGGCTGGGCAGAGGGGATGCAAACCCTGGCCCGGACCTCACAGAATTGGAGACAAAGTTTCTAAAAACCACCGAGTTCAGCAGTGCACTGCCCAAGGGACCTTGTGCATTCCAGCAGCTCGGGGTTATATTATGCCACCACCTGGCAAATGTATTTCCAGCTATTTACCTTTAAAAATAGACCACAAGCAGCCTTCTGTGCCCAGGGTGAGGTTATTAAGGCAGTCAGTCCCCTACAGCCTCCTGCACTGCCCCACTGCTTTTTTTGTGCGAGTGCAAGTTTTAGAGCTCACGAATAGCACAGCCTTGCTCCACCCGAGGGCTGGCAGCTCTGGGGGGTGCCAGGGCTGTTTAAAAATAAGAGGCAACTCGGTACACACACAGGCAATGAAGGTTTCTGCCCTAAGCAAGGATCCTGGCACAGGATCCCCAGACAGCCAGTGCCTCCTGGGCTTCAGGGCTCCCGCAGCCCTCCTCAGGGACTACACCGGCATTTTCCCTTTGCTGGCAGAGGGACCCTGCAGAGCCCCAGGGAGTCACCACTGACCCATCTGTCCCTTTGGACCTGTATTCCAGCCATGCAGCCCACCAGCAGGAACCCTGACTCAGCTCAGTGCCAACATCCTGCAGTGAATGGGATGGGCAGCTCTGATCCACCCTCCTTGCTCTGACTACACTGCAAAAGGTATGGCCATGCCCTGCAGAAATAACTACTGTGGAAAGAATATTCCCCCTAGGACTGCACTGCCTTGGAGTCTGCTGGGCTCAAAGGATGCCAGAACCACTTCCCATCCTCCTCAGAACTGTTTCCTCCCCAAAGTACCAGAGTTGTGCCCGAGAACTGTTCCCTGAAATCCTTAAGCTCACAACCTTCTTGATCTGAGGGTATCAGTGACAGCTGGAAGAAATCTTGTTTATTTTGCCTGCAAGCATGGAGCCAGGTCCTCACACCAATTAATCATTCACCCAGTGCTTCCCACACCATCTAGGCTGAAGGGAGAAGATGCACGTGGGCTCTGTCAAGGAAACAACCTCTCTCCAAGTCACTGCCAAGTGCTTCCCAGGGTCACCCACACACGAGTGTGACTCCCTGACTGCTGACACCAGGCACACAGCCCGGGGTTCAAAGGCAGCAGGGTAAGGTGGGTTTTTCCTCCCAAACCGTGGAACGGCACCACCACCACCAAGACAACGCTCCCACCTGCTGTCATTTCACTTGCTTCTGCAATTAGGAACATGGAAAAAGGAATCAGAATACAGCTGCTCTGCCCTGTCCTGGCCACACTTCAAAGGCAGGCAGCTGTTTATGAGACACCTTCAGGGCTTTTCTCATGGTGGTTCCTCTTGGCTTGCCCGGCTCACAAACCTATGACCACCTTGCTCATGCTCCTGCTACCTGTGCAGCCCCACTACCCTTTGGGATGTGCTCAGTGTCACCACACTGTGCAGCCCCACTGCC
>NW_020917785.1:0-1564 GCF_003984885.1 Neopelma chrysocephalum | reverse complement strand
GACTGGGGGGACACGGGGACATGGGGGGGTCATGGGGACATGGGGGGATATGGAGGAGGACACGGGTGGGACACGTGAGTGGGACACACGTGGGACATGAGAGGGACTGGGGGGACACGGGGGGGGATTGGGGACGGGACACATGGGTGGGACACACGGGTGGCACCAGGGGGGACACACAGAGGTGACACATGGGGGGACACATAGGGGGGGACAGTGGGGGGGACACACAGGTGGGACATGGGGGATCATGGGGGGGACGCACGGGTGGGACTGCGGAGGGGACACAGGTGGGACATGGGGGGACACACGAGTGGGACACAGGGGTGGGACATGGGGGGAAAAGACCCCTGGGGACATGGGTGGGATTGAGGGGACATGGGTGGGACCGAGGTGGGACATGGAGGGGACACGTGGGTGGGACTGTGGGGGCACAGGTGGGACCAAGGGGACATGGGGAGGACACAAGGGTGAGACTGTGTGGATGTGGATGGGACTGAGGGGACACGGAGGGGACACGTGGGTGGGACCGAGCGGACATGGGTGGGACTGAAGGGACATGGAGGGGACACATGGATGGGACTGAGGGGACATGGAGGGAACATGTGGGTGGGACTGAGGGGACATGGAGGGGACACAGGGGTGAGACCAAGGGGACACGGAGGGGACACGTGGGTGTGACCGTGGGGTGATCACGGAGAGGACACACAGGGGGGACTGAGGGGACACGGGTGGGAGACACGTGGGTGGGACTGAGGGGACACGGAGGGGACTGAGGGGACATAGAGGGGACACGTGGGTAGGACTGAGGGGACGCGGAAGGGACACACAGGGAGGGACTGAGGGGACACGGAGGGGACACATGGGTGGGACTGAGGGGACATGGGTGAGACTGAGGGGACACGGGTGGGACACGTGGGTGGGATCGAGGGGACATGGAGGGGACACGTGGGTGGGACTGTGGGATGATCACGGAGGGGACACACCGGGGGGACTGAGGGGACACGTGAGTGGCACTGTGGGGACACGGAGGGGACATGGGTGGGACACGTGGGTGGGACTGAGGGGACACAGAAGGGGACACGTGGTTGGCACTGAGGGGACACTGAGGGGACACAGAGGGGACATGTGGGTGGGACTGTGGGGACATGGGTGGGACTGTGGGGACATGGATGGGACACGTGGGTGGCACTGAGGGGACACGGATGGGACCGAGGTGACACGGAGGGGACACACGGGGGGGGGGGGAGTGGGGGGATACGGAGGGGACATGTGGGTGGCACTGAGGGGACACAGAAGGGGACATGTGGATGGGACCGAGGGGACACCCCCTCCCCAGAGGGGCCAGTGGGGTGGGCCGGGGCAGTCCCAGGGCGGGGGGGGACACCGAGGGGACACGTCCGGGACACGGTGGCAGCCCCGGCAGCCCCGGCAGCCTAAGCCCGCGGGGGCACATGGGCCGCAGAGGCCGGAAAGCAGCTTAAGGCCGAATTATTGCCCTTAACTCCGGCGCTGTCCTCAGAGTCCCCCGGGGCTCAGGGGGCCACCCCGGGCCGGGGGGGGG
>NW_020917784.1:0-1373 GCF_003984885.1 Neopelma chrysocephalum | reverse complement strand
TGCACAAGAATACACAGTTTGTCTTATTACAACCATTTCATATTAAACTATAGGTAACCCCCACTTAGTTTTATACTTAGAAGTAACAAACTAAATTGTAAAATAAGTACAATCTCATTTTCAGGTTGTTGAAAAATCACATACTTTCAGGTTTTTATATTTGACACTTTAAAACTTGTCTGAGGATGGGCAATTGTGGCTACCACATTCTGGCTTCCCAAGGTAGTTGATAATTTTGAAGGTGTTGGTCTAAATTCTTCACAATAAAGCCTGACTTAAACACATTAAACCCTGTCTTTCAGACTCTAACCTTCCTAATGAATCATCTTTAGTCAGCCTGCAGAGTTGTAATACACACATGGAAAAGAATGACAAACTCCTTATCTGGAACTGTTCATTCCTGGAGTTGCAGGTTTTTTCACCTAAACCTTGACCTTGAGGTTTTAGGAAAATATTTTATTGATTGCTGCTGTTCACATCAGTGTTTGCTTGTGTTCAATGCATTTGCTGCCTCGCTAATTAATTTTAAATTTTTGATATTGCCAATCTACTCCCAATTCCTTTTACGTCTTGAATTATTTCCTCACCAAGCCTCCACTTCTCCCCTACCCACTTCATTGAGGTATTAACAGCAGACCTGATTAGCTCACTTGCACTTAAGATATGCCTAAAAAAACCCATCTAAAAGGCCATGGAAAAGGTGGAGCAGGAGCATAGACCACTGAAAAAACATGGAGCACAGATGCTCCTATGTATAATCCAATGAAACATATGCACTCCTGTGGCTGGAGCAAAGAGATTTCTCTGAACAATTTTTCCTGCTTTCTGTAGGCCTTGCTTGACATGACTTTAGAAGTTGTAAGCTGTAATGTTTATACTTATAGACTGTGTGAAAATATGTAATGTTTATACTTGTTATCTGTGTGTCTAATTATAAGGTTTGAGAACATAGTATGTTTATAGCAAGAAAGCCTTGAGAAAGTACAGCTAAAGGTACACCTGCAGATTTCGGAAAGCCCCTAATTATGAAGGCCTCTACATGCCAAGTATGATTTCAGGCCGCATGGACAGAACATCAGGTCCAATGAACTGGAGACATGAGATGCATGCACAGACTGAGCTATCCAATCACCTTGTTGTAAGCATGTGCCCAAAACAAACTAAACTGTATAAAAGTTGACTTATTTAAATAATAAATTGGACATATTGCTGACCATAATGGTCTGTGAGCTTTATGTTTATGCCCCTCTACCAATACACTCCTGTTCTGCAGTGTTAGAAAACAGTGCTACTGCTTCTGGACCTAAGGGGTCTTTCAGTTGTGCCACAATTAGGAGAAATGCCTCCAGAGCAGAGCTGTCCCTGTGTCCATG
>NW_020917783.1:0-409 GCF_003984885.1 Neopelma chrysocephalum | reverse complement strand
CTATTAATAACTATGATTAAATATTATTTACTATGTATTGCATTAATATATGTTGTACTGCTATTAAATAATTATTATTTGATAATAATAGAATAATGAAGTCGCATTATTATTAAATACTATTATTCATAACTATTATTAATAACTGTTAATGAGTGCTCCAGATGGGAGTCATTGGGGTTCCTGTGCTCCAGCCAGTACCAGGAGATGTCTCCTCCCTGCTGCAGGGACATCCCCCGGGGGAGGGTGCAGGACACGGGATAGTTAGTTTTTAATTTTTAATTTTTTTAATATTTAAATATAACTTAATTTTCCTTTCTTTTTAACCTTTGTTTCGTTATTCATTTAATTTTATTTTCTATTTTTTTTGTTTATTTTTTATTTTATTTTCAATTTTTTTATTTTGTTT
>NW_020917782.1:0-1869 GCF_003984885.1 Neopelma chrysocephalum | reverse complement strand
GGGTATGGGTATTTAGGTGACTGCCTTCACTGGTACAGGATAGAAACGGTTCACATTGCTATAAATGAATATTATTCTCTTGACAAAACACCTTTTCCAAAGCCTCTGACAAAAAGAAAGGGAAAAAAACCCAGACAATAAAAGGAAGCCACGTGCACATTGCCTGTCACCCACCAAAAAAGGTCTCCTCCTCAAAGATAATTCAGACACACCCTTCAATATGGATATCTTCAGTATCTCCCTATGACCCCAAGCTCTTTTTTTCATGGAAGGTTCTTTAGGGAAGCTGAAGTGCATCACTGTCTCAGACAGCCAAGGATAAGGTGACTGAGGGAATTCAGTTGCTCTCTTTAATTAATACAGGATTATTTCCCTTTCATTTGGTGAAGCTAATAATGTGACTGGTGGAATGTCAGTAAAAATTAAATCATAATCTAGTGCAGTAGCAAAGGGAAAACTTACTTAAGTTATGGAGTGTTGCCAGCAGAAATCTTGAAAATCTTACACATCTTTACACTGATAAAATACCACATGTACTTCATGGGATACTGCAAACTTTCTACAATCCTTGTGGCATGTCTTTACAGAGCAAGAGTTAACATTTTGAGATGATACATTAATAAATGAGTTGCAGTTCTATTGTCTCTTGAATGTTAAGCACCATACACTAAACACAGGAACACATTCAAGGTCCATGTCCTATTTTAGACCTTTTCAGCAGCTGTGATATTATGATAATCACACTTAAAATATTTCTATAGAGAGAGTAAATTAGCCCTTTTCACTAGAAGGATTATTAGGATCAAAAACAAATCTGAAAGAGAATTAATTCAGATTTCTTTTTTTGTTGGTTGGTGGGTTTTTTTTCAGCAATGCAATAAATTGCTGTCCCTAACTGGGATGGCTTTTCTACCCAAGAATTAAAAAGAAAACCCCAAAGTTCACTTTATTCTGCACTTATATTACCTTTTGGGTTTTTTGGGTTTTTTTAGAGGCCTCACCTATGTAAAAATACCTTCCTTAAAATGCATTTATGCTTTCTGTAAGAACCAAAGCATTCCAGCTGACATACCATTGTATCACCAATACTGCAGGGAAATGTAATATCCCACTAAAGCAGAAGGGAAAGAAGAAAACTGAGCATCAGCAGCTCTTCCTAAGCAAGATGAGGGGTTTAGCTCCATCTAACTGAGGGATGAGATGTGTCCCTCAATGGGTCTCTTCCCACTCCCCCACCAGCCCTTCTACCCGACTGCGAGCTCAAAGTTCTAAAAACAGAGGAAGAAGCTGGAGCGTCAATATTTCCCCAGTGCAAACCCCACTAATCTTTGCTGGGAGCTGACAGGAATTGCTGTTCCACTGCCCTGGGATATCCCGGCTTGAGGCGAGAGCGCAGCCACGCCCAGAGCCCCCAACCACTCTGAGAGCTTTGGTACCGTCTGTTTGTGCATGTCCATGTGGCAGAGGCTCCCCCGACATCTGCCCTGGAGCTGGTCCAGCTGCTGGACAAAACAAGGCATCTCCAGCCTGCCTTCCCCCAGCCCCGACCGCCCCAGCCCATCTTCCATCGCTCTGCTTCCTTTTCCTGCCCCTGCTCCCCCTCCGCTCCCTTCCCTCTGGCATTTTTATTAGGAATGTTCTTGCTGTTCTTACTGTCCAGGCATCAGCTGATCCCCAGGGGAGTCTGTGTAATGTAACCCCTCGAGCACTAAATTCCTTCCCCTGTGCCAAAGACACAGGTTTGTTGTTGCTGCCCCTCCCGCCGAGCACCAGCTCCATCTCCTGCTCCTGCCCAGCGGCTTTCCAGAAATCAAAAGCAGGATGTGGATTGAAGGCTATGGCAAGGGACAGGATAAAGTTGCTTCACTT
>NW_020917781.1:0-2624 GCF_003984885.1 Neopelma chrysocephalum | reverse complement strand
CGTCATGGTGGAGCGGGAGCGAAAGCGGCAGGGTGAGGGAGGGGGGGACGGGGGGAGGCCTGGAAGGGGTCGGGGGCGGGCGGAGGGTTGGGAAGAGGCGGAGGGAGGGGGAGGGTGGGGGTCTCCCCCGGGGTCTCCATGGCAACAGGCTCCGCCCCCTGGAATGGAGTCCCCCGGGGTCTCCATGGCAACAGGCACCGCCCATTAGAGGGGGGTTCCTCTGAGGTCACCGTGGCCACAGGCCCCGCCCCTCCAATGGGTTCCCCCAGGGTCTCCATGGCAACAGGCTCCGCCCATTGAGGGGGTTCCTCTGGGGTCACTGTGGCCACAGGCCCCGCCCCTTCGGAATGAGGTCTCCTGGGGTCTCCATGGCAACAGGCTCCGCCTCTGGGGTCACCGTGGCCACAGGCCCCGCCCCCAGGTTCTCCATGACCACAGGCCCCTCCCCCTGTATCTCCATAGCAACAGGCCCCGCCCCTTGCCCTGGGTAACCATGGTAACAGGCCACACCCCTCCAAGCCTCAGGCTCTGCCCACTACTGGTGACCTTCCTGACCTCGGGTGACCCTCCCGGTGACCCCCCCCCCGACCCCTGAGACCCCCTGGGTGACCCTTGACCCCCCTGGTGACCCCCCTGACCCCCGAGACCCCCCAAGTGACCCTTGATCCCCCCTGTGCCCCCCCAGAGGAGGAGGAGGTGGACAAGATGATGGAGCAGAAGGTGCGGGAGGAGCAGGAGCGGCGCCGCAGGAAGGAGCTGGAGGAGAGGATGTCCCTGGAGGAGACCCGAGAGCAGGTGGGACACGGCCCAAACACCCCCAAAATCCACCCAAAATACTCCCCAAATCCCTGCAAAATCATCCTCGAAATCCCGTCAAAAATCCCATCAAAATCCTCCTTAAAATCTTCTCCAAAAACCCCCAAAATCCCATCAAAATTCCGTCAAAATCCTATCAAAATCCTCTTCAAAATCTTGTCAAAAATCTCCTTCAAAATCCCATCAAAATCCTCTTCAAAATCTTGTCAAAAATCTCCTTCAAAATCCCATCAAAATCCTCTTCAAAATCCCATCAAAACCCTCTTAAAATCCCATCAAAACCCATCAAAATCCCATCAAAATCTCCCAAAATCCCATCAAAGTCTTCCTCAAAATCCTCCTTAAAATCCCATCAAAATCTCCCCAAAATCCCGTCAAAATCTTCCTCAAAAACTCATCAAAATCCTCCTCAAAATCCCGTCAAAATCCTCCTTAAAATCTCATCAAAAATCTCCTTCAAATCCCCCCAAAATCCCGTCAAAATCCTCCTCAAAATCTCCTCAAAATCATCCCCGAAATCCCCTCAAAATCTCCCCAAAATCCCATCAAAATCCTCCTCAAAATCTCATAAAAAATCTCCTTCAAAATCCCCTCAAAATCCTCCTCAAAATCTCATACAAAAACCCCCAAAATCCCCTCAAAATCCCATCAAAATCACCCTCAAAATCTCCCCAAAATCCCGTCAAAATCCTCCTCAAAATCCTCCCTAAAATCCCATCAAAGCCCCCCAAAAATCCCATCAAAATCCTCCTCAAAATCCCATCAAAATCCTCCTTAAAATCCCATCAAAATCCTCCTTAAAATTTCATCAAAGTCTCCTCAAAATCCCATCAAAATCCTCCTCAAAATCCCATCGAAATCACCCTCAAAATCTCATCAAAGTCATCATCAAAATCTCATAAAAAAATCTTCAAAATTCCCCCAAAATCCCATCGAAATCCTCCTCAAAATCTCCTCAAAAAATCTTCAAAACCTCCTCAAAATCCCATCAAAATCACCCCAAAATCCCATTCAAATCCCATCAAAATCCTCCTCAAAATCTCATCAAAAAATCTTCAAAATCTCATCAAAATCCTCCTTAGAATCCCACCAAAACCCTCCCAAAATCCCATCAAAATCCTCCTCAAAATCTCCTCAAAATCCTCCTAAAAATCCCGTCAAAATCCTCCTTAAAATCTTCTCCAAAAACCCCCAAAATCCCATCAAAATCCTCCTCAAAATTCCGTCAAAATCCCATCAAAATCTTCCTCAAAAACTCAAGTCTCCTTCAAAATCCCATCAAAATCCTTCTTGAAATCTTGTCCAAATCCTCCTCAAAATCTCGTCCAAAATCTCCTTCAAAATCCCATCAAAATCCCATCAAAATCCCATCAAAATCTCCTCAAAATCCCACCAAAATCCTCCTCAAAATCTCCTCAAAATCCTCCTAAAAATCCCGTCAGAATCCTCCTTAAAATCTCATAAAAAATCCTACTCAAAATCCCGTCAAAATCTCCCAAAAATCCCATCAAAATCCTCAAAATCTCATCAAAATCTCCCCAAAATCCCATTAAAATCCTCTTCAAAATCTCATCAGAATCCTCCTTGAAATCCCGTCAAAATCCTCCTTAGAGTCTCCCCCAAATCCTCCTTAAAATCCTTTCAAAATCCCCCAAAAATCCCATCAAAATCCTCAAAATCTCATCAAAATCTCCCCAAAATCTCCTCCAAATCCTCCTCAAAAATCTCATTAAAACATCTTTAATGTTTCCCCCAAAACTGCAGCTGCTGAAGCTGCAGGAGAAGTTGGGGGCTCTGCAGGAGGAGAA
>NW_020917780.1:0-3900 GCF_003984885.1 Neopelma chrysocephalum | reverse complement strand
CGCGCATACTGCATCTCACCTAAAAAATCCATTGCGCAGGCTTGAAGGCTTTACCCACATGCAAAAAGTCCTGTAGCGACGGGCGAGGGTCGAAACGGTAGGTGAAAGGTGCACTGGGAGCCGCAGACCCAACCCTGCATGCAGGCGGTTCAGGATATTGGTCATTTGAGACTGACGGAGATGAGAGTCTCTTGGGGCAGCACCCTGAACGACCAAGCAGCCTTTTCAAGGACAGCACTGCTTGCTCCACTCGGAGAGGGGCCTAGAAAAGGTGGCCTAAACAAAGCTCATCTCCACCTTCACCCGGTTGGTTAACCGCAGACCGACGGGCATCTTCTTCCAATGCGGTCGCACAAAGAGCAAAAGTCAAAGGCATGCACCTGCCTCCAAAGGTGTACCTAAATTAACTTTAGCATGTTGGAACATCAGAACCATGCTCGATTCTGCGGAGAGCGGTCGTCCTGAGCGACGTTCTGCCCTAATTGCCCATGAACTGGCCCATCTCAACATTGACATTGCTGCTCTCAGTGAAGTTCGCCTTCACGAGGAAGGCAGCCTCAGAGAACATGGTGCCGGTTACACACTCTTTTGGTCAGGTAAGTCCAGAACTGAAAAACATCTCTCAGGTGTCGGCTTCATGATCAAAAACTCTATTGTCCCTAAACTCGAAAATCTGCCGACAGGTCACTCTGACCGCATTATCTCCCTACGCCTTCCTCTAAACAACAAGCATCACGTTGTCATCTTTAGTATATATGCCCCAACTCTCCAAGCTGACCCTGCTGAAAAAGATAAATTTTACACTGACCTGCGCTGCCTTACCCAAAAGGTAGCAGCAGATGATAAGATCATTATCCTTGGTGATTTCAACGCCAGAGTAGGTAAAAATTTTGAAGCATGGAAAGGAATATTAGGCAAGCATGGTGTTGGAAACTGCAACGATAATGGTCGACTTCTGCTAGAATTCTGTGCGGAGCAACAGTTTACCATCACCAATACTATCTTTCAGCAGAAAAATAGTCTGAAGACAACCTGGATGCACCCCAGGTCTAAGCATTGGCACCTCATTGATTATGTCTTGGTGCGACGGAGAGATGTCCGCGATGTCCTCCATACCCGCGTGATGCCCAGCGCAGAATGCCAAACAGACCATCGGCTTGTGCGCTGTAAACTCAACTTTATTCTCAAATTCAAACCCAAAAGGGGCAGTATCCCAAGGAGAAGACTCCAAGTCAACAATCTCCAATCAGCCAAAGTAAGAGAAAGATTCCAGGCAAACCTTCAAACTAAGCTTGATAACCATTCCACAGATTCTGCAGATTCCTCTCCTGAAACAATTTGGCATCATATTAAAAGCAGTATCCTGCAATCCTCTGAAGAATCCTTAGGGTTCTCCCTCAAGAAGAACAAGGACTGGTTTGATGATAATAATCAAGAAATCCAGGAATTGTTGAGGAAGAAGAGAACTGCCCACCAAGCACACCTTGCACTGCCATCCTGTCACGCAAGAAAAACAGCCTTTCGTCTTGCTTGCAGCAAGCTCTAACAGAAACTCCGTGACATCCAGAACAAGTGGTGGATCGATCTAGCTGCAAAAACTCAACTATGTGCAGATACAGGGGATCACAAAGGATTCTATGAGGCCCTGAAAACAGCATACGGGCCTACATACCAAGTCCAAAGCCCACTACTCAGTGCAGATGGTCAAACGCTTCTGACAGATAAAACCTCCATTCTGAATCGATGGTCTGAACACTTTCAGACTCTTTTCAGTACCAACCGTGTAGTCCAAGACTCAGCAATTCAGTCCATCACACAACAACCAGTGAAGTATGAATTGGATACTGCTCCCACTTTAGGAGAAACCCTCAAGGCCATACAGCAGGTGAAAATTGGCAAGGCAGCTGGAGTTGATGGAATCCCACCTGAAGTCTGGAAACATGGGGGCCTTGCACTCCATGCTAAATTTCATGAGCTTGTGGTGCGCTGTTGGGAACTAGGCGAACTACCATCAGACCTTCGTGATGCAGTCATCATCACCTTGTATAAGAAGAAAGGTACTAAATCAGACTGCTCAAATTACCGTGGTATTACTCTGCTCTCCATTGCTGGCAAAATCTTGGCAAGAATACTCCTGAACAGACTAATACCTGCTATAGCAGAAGATATTCTACCTGAAAGTCAGTGTGGCTTCAGAGCCAACAGGAGCACCACAGACATGATATTTGTTCTCAGACAACTGCAAGAGAAGTGTAGGGAACAGAACAAAGGTCTCTATGTAACCTTTGTCGACCTCACCAAGGCTTTCGATACTGTGAGCAGAAAAGGTCTTTGGCAGATTTTGGAACGTTTAGGTTGTCCCCCCAAGTTCCTTAAAATGATCATCTCACTTCATGAGGATCAGCACGGCCAAGTCAGATATGGCAACACACTTTCTGAGCCCTTTCTAATAAAGAACGGTGTGAAACAAGGCTGCGTTCTCGCTCCTACCCTATTCACAGTCTTTTTCAGTATGATGCTCCAAAGGGCCACGGCAGACCTTGATGATCAGGACGGTATCTACATTCGATATCGTACTGATGGAAGCCTATTCAACCTAAGGCGACTGAAGGCCCATACTAAGACCCTGAACCATCTTGTCCGGGAGCTGCTTTACGCTGATGACGCCGCCCTTGTTGCCCACACAGAAGCAGCTCTGCAGCGTTTAACATCCTGCTTTGCAGATGCTGCTGAGCTCTTTGGGCTGGAAGTCAGCTTAAAGAAGACAGAAGTTCTCCATCAGCCTGCACCTCAGGAAGTCTTCCATCATCCCCACATCACCATTGGCCAGTCAGAACTCAAATCAGCCCAACAGTTTAATTACCTAGGCAGCCTCATCTCCTCGGATGGTAAGATTGACGGGGAGATAGACAATAGGTTAGCGAAGGCATATAGTGCTTTTGGAAAACTCCATAAAAGAGTCTGGCGTAATAAACACTTGAAGAAAAGTACCAAGATCAGTGTTTACAGAGCCATTGTGCTGTCTACTCTTTTATATGGTTCCGAATCATGGGTCATCTACCGCCACCACCTGCGTCTCCTAGAACGCTTCCATCAACGCTGCCTCCGTACAATCCTAAACATCCACTGGTCAGATTATGTGACCAATACATCTGTTCTTGAACAGGCAGCAATTACAAGTATTGAGGCCATGTTACTGAGAACGCAACTGCGATGGGCAGGGCACGTCTCCAGGATGAAGGACCACCGCCTCCCTAAGATCCTGCTCTATGGTGAACTTGCCACCGGCTGCCGCAAGAGAGGAGCTCCGAAGAAAAGATACAAGGACTCCCTGAAGCAACAACTCAGCCTTGGGCATATTGACCACCATAACTGGTCCACTCTGGCCTCCAATCGGGAGGCCTGGAGACACACCATTTATAACGCTGCTGATGCTTTTGAGAAAGCACGCAGGATCACCCTTGAGGAGAAAAGACAACGCAGAAAGGATCGTGCCTTGCAGAATATACCATCTAAGGAGTCTTTCTGCTGTGTCTTTTGCAACCGGACTTGCCTCTCTCGTATTGGCCTTTTTAGCCACCAACGCGCTTGCAAGAAACGTGGGTAGAGCCCTTCCCAAATCTTCGTTCGCGAAGCCTAGCCATGATGATGGTTTGTTCATTCTCCCCAGATCCTTTTCCTCAACTACTTGCTCCGTTTCCATCAGTTTGTTTTAGTCATTTATAGTAATACCTACCACTTAACACTCATTGAAAAAGAAAATTATGTCTGAAAGTTTTAAAACTATAGACTTAGAAGAAACTTAATTTGTTACAAACATAGGGAAAAGAAAATTCTGTACAATGGAAATTTGAATATGAAATAATGTAGCCGGTCTCTTCACCATCTCCTTTTTTCATT
>NW_020917779.1:0-6186 GCF_003984885.1 Neopelma chrysocephalum | reverse complement strand
AAGGAAGGGTCCAGATTTACCCAGTATTCCCTACGATTTTTACGTAACACCTGTATCTCACGTTCGCCTACATCCCGCGCGCATATATACATATATACATATATATATATAGTTCTTGTTGGTCTTTCGGCGCAGTTGTCTCGTCGTTGGAAAACCAATACCGATGTCAGTTCAATTCAGTCCAGATCTTTGGTCTCCTCAGTCACAACTACAGTTCTGATTTATGGCTGTTTCATTGTTCTGGGCTGTCTCATCACTGGATACCAGCAACAGCTTAGTTCAGGTCTCTCTCTCTCTCTCATCTGGTGACTGGTTTCCTGTAAAAACACAACTCAGGACATACAATTAGTTTTTTCCCAAGGCTAAATTTCCTTGAGGCACACATTGGATGACTCCATCCTTCCTCATTATCCACCACGTATGTCCTGGCCCTTGAGCAAAGACAATCCCACGAATGGGTTTGTCTTGGCCTGAGGCAGGGGTAACCCAAACAGCTTTCCCTAGCATTCCCCTCAAATGGATTGCTGGAACTTTATCTCCATCAACAATGTGAAGGGATTCTGCTTGTGCGGGGCCAGCTCGATTGACAGAACCCCTGGTGTTAACTAGCCAGGTAGCCTTGGCTAAGTTCTTGTCCCAGTTTTTATAAGTTCCCTCACCTAGTGACTGTAGAGTTGTCTTCAACAGTCCGTTATATCTTTCAACCTTCCCAGCAGCTGGTGCATGATAGGGAATGTGGTACACCCATTCGATACCATGTTCCCTCACCCAAGTGGTGACTAATTCATTTCTGAAATGAGTCCCGTTGTCCGACTCAATACGTTCTGGGGTCCCGTGTCTCCACAGGACTTGCTTTTCAAGGCCCAAAATGGTATTCCGTGCCGTTGCGTGGGGCACTGAAAAAGTTTCTAGCCATCCCGTTGTTGCTTCCACCATGGTAAGTACATAGCACTTACCTTGGCGAGTCTGTGGCAGTTTGATATAATCAACCTGCCATGCCTCTCCATACTTATACTTATCCCATCGTCCACCATACCACAGGGGCTTCAGTCTTTTTGCCTGCTTAATAGCGGCACAAGTCTCACAATCATGGATAACTTCAGAAATTATATCCATGGTTAAATCCACCCCTCGGTCTCGTGCCCACCTGTGGGTGGCATCTCGGCCCTGATGACCAGAAGCATCATGGGCCCATCGAGCCAGAAACAGCTCTCCCTTCTGCTGCCAGTCTAGGTCTACTTGTGACACTCCTATCTGTGCAGCTCAGTCCGCTTCTCTGTTGTTATCGTGTTCTTCATTAGCTCGCTTCTTGGACACATGGGCATCTACATGGTGGACTCTCACATTCAGATTCTTCGCTCTGGCAGCGATGTCCTGCCACAAGTCAGCAGCCCAGATGGGTTTTCCTCCATGCCTCCAGTTCATCTTTTTCCATCGGTCTAACCATCCCCATAGGGCATTGGCTATCATCCATGAGTCAGTGTAGAGGTAGAGCCTTGGCCATCCTTCTCGTTCGGCAATGTCCAGGGCCAATTGGACGGCTTTGAGCTCTGCAAATTGACTCGACTCGCCTTGACCCTCAGCAGCTTCTGCCACTCGTCGGGTGGGACTCCAAACGGCTGCTTTCCACTTCCGGTTCTTTCCTACAATACGGCAAGAACCATCAGTGAAAAGGGCATAACGCCTTTCTTCATCTGGCAGCTGATCATATGGCGGAGCTTCTTCAGCTCGGCTCACTGGCTCTTCTTCTTCTTCTGCCAGACTGAAGTTCCCACCTTCAGGCCAATTTGTGATAACCTCCAGAATTCCAGGGCGATTTGAGCTTCCCAATCGTACACGCTGCGTAATCAAGGCTATCCACTTGCTCCATGTAGCATCGGTGGCATGATGTGTAGGGGGCACCTTCCCTTTGAACATCCAATTCAGGACTGGTAGTCGAGGTGCTAGGAGGAGCTGTGTTTCAGTGCCAATCACTTCTGAGGCTGCTTGTATGCCTTCATAGGCCGCCAGAATTTCCTTTTCCACAGGAGTGTAGTTGGCTTCAGAACCCCTGTAGCTTCGGCTCCAGAAGCCAAGTGGTCGCCCTCGCGTCTCACCAGGCACCTTTTGCCAGAGGCTCCAGGAGGGACCTTTATCTCCAGCTGTAGTGTAAAGTACGTTCTTCACGTCTGGTCCCGTCCGAACTGGTCCAAGAGCCACGGCATGTGCAATCTCTTGTTTGATCTGTTTAAATGCCTGTTGCTGTTCAGGACCCCATTGAAAGGTATTCTTTTTACGGGTCACAAAGTGAAGAGGGCTCACAATCTGGCTATACCCAGGGATGTGCATTCTCCAGAAGCCTATGGCCCCCAGGAAAGCTTGTGTCTCCTTCTTGTTGGTGGGTGGAGCCATGGCTACAATCTTATTAATGACATCTGTTGGTATCTGACGTCGTCCATCTTGCCATTTCACCCCTAGGAATTGGATCTCTCTGGCAGGTCCCTTGACCTTATTCTTCTTAATGGCGAAACCGGCATCAAGGAGAATCTGGATGATTTCCTCTCCTTTCTCGAAAACTTCTTCCGCTGTGTCCCCCCATACAATGATGTCGTCAATGTACTGGATATGTTCTGGGGCCTTGCCCTTCTCCAGTGTGGCCTGAATCAGTCCATGGCAGATTGTCGGACTGTGCTTCCACCCCTGGGGCAGTCGGTTCCATGTGTACTGCACACCTCTCCACGTGAAAGCAAACTGCGGCCTGCACTCCGCTGCTAAGGGAATGGAGAAAAATGCATTGGCGATGTCGATGGTGGCATACCACTTTGCTGTCTTGGACTCCAGCTCGTATTGGAGCTCCAACATGTCTGGTACAGCAGCACTCAATGGTGGTGTGATTTCATTCAAGCCACGATAGTCCACCGTCAGTCTCCATTCACCATCGGACTTGCGTACAGGCCAAATGGGGCTATTGAAGGGTGAGTGTGTTCTACTAACCACCCCTTGGCTTTCCAGCTTCCGTATCATCTTATGGATGGGGATCACAGCGTCTCGATTCGTCCGGTACTGTCGCCTATGCACTGTCTTAGTGGCTGTTGGCACTCGCTGGTCCTCGACTCGCAGTAGTCCCACAACAGAAGGATCTTCTGAGAGGCCGGGCAGGGCAGATAATCGTTTGGATTCCTCTTCAGTCACCGCGGCTATACCAAAAGCCCATCGGTACCCCTTCGGGTCTTTGAAGTATCCTCTCCTGAGGTAATCCATGCCAAGAATGCAAGGGGCTTCTGGCCCTGTCACAATGGAATGTTTTTCCCATTGGTCTCCTGTCAGGCTTATTTCAGCCTCTACCACTGACAGCTCCCGAGACCCTCCTGTCACCCCAGTAATTGAAACAGTCTCTGTGCTCACATGTCCTGAGGGCATTAACGTGCACTGTGCGCCGGTATCTATTAACGCCTGGTATCTCTGAGGATCCGATGTGCCAGGCCATCGAACCCACACAGTCCAATAAACTCTGTTATCTTCCTTGTCCCTTTCCTTCTCCTGGCAGAAGGCAGGGCCCCTCTATTGGTTCTGGTTGGAGCATTCACCGTCGGATTTTTGCTTTGGTTTGTCAGAGGCTTTCCTGTCGTCCTGGAAACGGACTCCAGACCTCCTGCGTCTGGGAGATCTCAGTTCTTTTTCAAAGAAGTCCGCATCTACTACGTAGACAACTTTCTTATCGGCTTCCTTGCGTTTTAGTTCTCTCACTCTGGCCTCAAGTCTGGAAGTAGATTCACCATCCCACTTCCTCATGTTTTCTCCATGGGCACGCAGATAGGACCACAGCTCGCTGCGCTTAGATTTACGCTTAGGGTTTTCGCTCCTTCTGCGTGTGACGGAAGGAGATCGTGAGCGGGACCTGGACCAAGATCGAGATCGTGGTCGAGACCGGTCTGCTGATCTGTCTCTGTAGCGTCTATCCCTGTGGTCTCCATAGTCATCTTCATATTCAGAGTACCCATAAGGCTCCTCTCTCTCTGGTGTTCGTCTGAAACCAGAATCAGAATAGTCTCTAGAAAACTCATTCCTAGATTCTATTATTTCTTTTAGATGTCGCAGAACCGTACACAGCATGCTCACAGGCGTTTCTGGCATGTTTGGAAGCATTACTCCTGCCAAGGTATGGACATATGATGCAGGAGCACCCTGGATTATCTTTTTCCACATGGGCATTGTGCAAGCGGCAACCTCCGGGTCATCAGTGACGGGATCGTATTGAGGGTCATCATACATAAGTTCCAACAATGCCAATTCTCTTAGGTACTGGATGGCGTCTTCTATCTTGGTCCACCTCCTCATGGGGCATTGTAAATAGTCTTTAAATGGAAACCTTTGTCTCACACTTAAGACAAGTCGCGCCCAAAGACTGAGGTCAGGTTTCTCCTCTGCAATTAAGCGATCAAGTTCACGATCTCCGGAGATGGAAGCTAGTTGTTCTGCTTCAGCACTTGACAATATGTGACCTCTAGCCCCACGGTCTCGGCATCGGAGCAACCACGATAGAATTCGCTCACCAGGCTGACGAGTGTAGTCTTTTTGTAAGTCCCGGAGCTCTGATGGGGTCATTGACCGCAACTCTGTAGTTTCCATTTTTGGGGATGGTGCTGCTCGTGAAGGTGGAGGTGGAGTTCTGGCGCTGATATCAGTATCAGTCCCCTCTCCCGTATCTTCTGACTTGCTTTGATCTCCATCTGGTCGTAGGCTTAAAGTTTTGGGCGCTGGTACCCACGACTTCCTTTTCACTACAGGGGCGAGAGGTATCTCAGGTGGTGTAGTCTGGGTTCCGCTTTCAGTGCATGTAGTAGAGGTGGCGTTGGTCTCAGGTGGCAGGGTTTGTGTTTCTGCCTCAGCCTTAGCCTTCCGAGCATAGTCCACAGCAGCTCGATAGGCACTCGCCAGGCCCCAGTACAAAGCAGAAAACTGCATATTTGGGTCCTCGTAAGAAGAACACCCTTCTGCCAGACGACGTGCCACATCATCAGGATCAAACACCTGCTCTGGTGTGAAATCCCAACTAATGGGAGGTGTCACACGCCCTACCAATTTACCAAAGTTGACCCAGATTCCTTGCCATCCAGGGACTGGTTTTCTCAAGGCCCTTCCCAAAGTTCCAGCAAATCCCTTTGAGTTTTGACGTTTCCTGCAACAAGAAAAGCAGTACCACACCACCTTTCCAATGTTAAGTACCACTTCCATGGCTTTTAGGAATAGTAGCACCGTAGCCAAACAATTTAGGTAAGGATTGGGGCCAATTTTGATCCCAGGGACCTCAGTCACTAGGCCCTTGATGTCATAAGTAAGGAAAGGCAGGTATTGGTAGATGCCTGTAGGGTTAGTTCTCACTGGATACCCAGCAGCATATATAAAAACGGCCAAAATAACCAAAAAAAATGAATAAAAAGGCCATGTTTATATATTTTCTCTCTCTTTGTTCCCAAACAAAGGTATATTTATATAAACAATAGGTTCTTGGCAGCTCTCCCGGTAGTGTTCCCAAACAATGGGCAGTTTTTGCACCAACCTGGCTCCCTTCCCAGACCTGTTCCCAAACAACCGTGGCAAAAACCAAAACAAACCGGAGATAACCAGAGATAACCGGGCGGAAACACCAAATAAGGTGATATGGTTTGAAGCTGGCTCCCTGCCAAGTCTCCAAACCTTACCACCAGAAGTCCCCCCCCCCCCAACAAAAAAAAACCTCAGGGAGAAGAGGGAGAAAAAACTAAGAAAAACCCGAAAACGAGAGAGAGGACAACCAAACTGATATATATAAATATATTTACACTTATATACAATTTCACAAGGGAAAGGGAAAGGGGAAGGGGAAAAGGAACAAAACTAAAATAAAATATATATATATATATATATATCCCAATCAGTAGCCCGAGATCTAGTAACTAAAGAACAAAAGAGTTAGCAAAGAAGATATCTCACTACTCTCCTGGGACAACCGAGAGTCGCTCCGGAACGATCGCCGGCAACCTCTGTCTCCCAAGGTCGGCAAGGCCTAGCCAGGCCTCGCTCCCCAACACGGCAGACTCAACAGCAGGGAACCTGCACCTCCAAGCCGCCGGAAGGAAAGAGAGCGAAGGCCTCTCCTCCTCTCTTCTTATAGTCTGGCTTACGTAAAAATCGTAGGGAATACTGGGTAAATCTGGACCCTTCCTT
>NW_020917778.1:0-1907 GCF_003984885.1 Neopelma chrysocephalum | reverse complement strand
GCTCAGGGCTGTTTGGGGGGCAGTGGGATGGGAGGGGGAGGAACAACAAAGGCCCAACACTGGGCAACCCCTGCCAGGCTCCTGAGGGAGGGGCGAGGCAGAAACCAAGTGCAGAACCTGCAAGGCAAGTTGCTTGTGGTGGCCTGAGTGGCAGAGGCAGCTGCCAGAGGCAAGGGGACAAAGGCCTGGGTGCCTTTGGGCCTTGCAGCCCTGCCAGAGCCCTTGGCCATCTCTCCTGCAGGCTGTCCTGCCCTGGCCCTGCTGCTGCTCTGGCCTTGCAGGCTGCACACACCCCTCCTGCTTTCCCACCCCCCCTCCCAGCAGCATTTCTAGACCCTCCCTGATGTCTCAGCACCAGCTCTGGCTGTTGCCATGTGCACTTGGCCTTCTTAACTTGGATCCTGAGCCCCTGTGCCACAGGACATCCCTCCCAGAGCCCAGGCCCTTCTCCTGGGGGTCACTGCAGAGCTGAGCAGATCCAGGTCACCTCCCATTCCTCTGCCAACCCCCTGGGCCTGCTCTGGGCCCTGCAGGTCCTTGCCCTGCTCCCAAGGGCTGTGGGGGTGCTTAATGGTCAGGGCTTGGGGTTTAGAGCTCAGGGTGGGGATTAGGCAGAACTTTGGGAGGTTTGTTGTTTTGCTGGCAGCGTCTGGTTCATGATTAGGGGAAGAGCTTTTTGGGCTGGGTTAGGGTTAAAGCTTGTCTTTTCATACTGGTAATACAGGTTTAGGATTGGGGTAGACATTAGAGGACAAAAAAGGGTCTGGGTTTGTTTTTTTTCTGGCTTAGAATTAGAGCAATGGATTCCTTTCCATGGGAGGGGCAGCACTTTTGGGTAGTGTTGGGGTTTGAGATTACAAAGAGGGTAAAGGTCCATCAAGAACGTTTTCCCACTCAGTGTTTCAGCACCCTCAGCATTCCCTGAACCTGGTTTTACCTCATCAAAATCTTTCATCTCTGTTGACCATCTCTTTTTCCTTCACCCAAATATCCCATTCATTTTTTCCCAGTTCTCCTGACCTCCCCAAAACCTTCATCTGGGGTCACCTTTATGATGCCCCTCCTGCCCTCCTTGGCCAGTCAGTTCCTGGAACAGCCCTGGCAGCGCAGCCCACAAGGGCACACGATGTGCTGCTGTGCTGGAGAGGACCCTCCTCAGCCTGGGCAGCAGGGCTGGAGGTGGGGGATTCCCTGCCCCTCCCCAGCTGGGCCCTTCCTGCCCACCAGCTCCTGCTCCAAAGGGCTCCCACACACCCTGGGGCACTTGTCACACTTGGGCACTGGAGCTGCCCCAGGGCATCTCTGGGCAGTGGCCAGCTCTGGGGCTGCTCTGGGAAGTCATGGCCTGAAGCCAGGAGTGTGGAATTTCGGAGACACTTGAAACCTCTGGAGAACAGAAGTCTTGGGAATTGCTGAAGGCTTCCTGGCCAGCATTGCCAGACCTTTTTTTTTTTTTTTGATTTCAACAATTTTTCTCCATTTGTTTTCATTGACAACACCTTCTATATATTATATTAAGCTGATTCTCTCATTGTCTACATGAATAGTTTTGTGCAGCTACTTATCAAAGTAAATATCCCACCAGTGATTCAATTATGGAAACGTGGCTCAGGGGAAGCTCCTCATTTTTGGGGCACCTTTCATCTTTCTAATTTTGCCTCTTTTGTTCTCCCTCTCCCTATTTTTGTCTTGAAAAAGCTCTCCAGGATGTGTGTGCCTGGGAGTGTTTTCACACTCTGAGCTGTGCCCTGTGCCATGGGACAGGGGACAAATGCACCTTCTAGAGAAATCTGCCACTGCTGCTCACAGAAGCCCTCTGAGTGCCCAGGTGAGATGATGCCCAGGCTGCTTTGCTGGTGAGGAATGAAAAGGCCAGGCCAGAAAGGCAGAGGAGGGTGATGGAGGAG
>NW_020917777.1:0-2990 GCF_003984885.1 Neopelma chrysocephalum | reverse complement strand
GCACAGACAGGAGTCACTGAGAGCCGGAAGAACAACACCAAAGACAATCAAGAAGACACTTTTAATTTCTGCTTTGGCAGTCAATCCCATCAAATCATTACTGGGAGGAAGTGTAAAAGCTTTGGGAACCAGAACAACTCTAGAATCTATTTAAGAACTCGATGTTTTACACCACTCTGTTTGTTCCAGCTCCTCTCTGTTAACACAAGCCCAGCCTTCCCAAGCTGCAGCAGCTCTTCCATCCAGCACAGAGCCTGACAGGTCAGCCCTCTCCAGGCTGGCCCAGCACAGGTTGGCATGGGCCAGGTTGCAGCGGCTCAGATTGGCCATCTTGAAGTTGATTTAACAAAGATCCAGGTGGGAAAGATCCACTCCACTGAAACTGAGACCCTGGAAATCCCAAGGAATAAACCCCCCAAAAAGGCCTCTACTGACAACAGTTTCTGGGAAATGGCATGGAAGGCTATAGAATACACAGGTTTGGGTTACACCCATCCAGTGATGAATTGGTCCCAGCCGTTCCAACCAGGACACCCATTGATCCCCATTGTTTAATGGGTAGACCTGATGTCTCATCCCCATAGATTTTAATGGGTAGACCTGATAACTCATTGATCCCCATTTAGTTTAATGGGTAGACCTGATGTCCTATTTGCCCCAGGTAGACCTGGTCTCATTTATCCCTATTGCCTTTAATGGGTAGACCTGATGTCCCATTTGCCCCACTGAGTGTAATGGGTAGACCTGATTTCCCATTGTCCCTATTACATTTAATGGGTAGACCTGATGTCTCATCTCTATTGACATTTAATGGGTAGACCTGATAGTTCATTTATCCCCCGTGACTTTAATGGGTAGACCTGATGCCCATTAACCCCAATTGACTTTAGTGGGTAGACCTGATAGCCTAATAACTTCCAGACTTAATTGGTAGATCTGATGTCCAGTTTGCCCCATTTTATCCAAAGGGTAGACCTGATGTCCCATTTGCCCCTTTGACTCCAATAGGTAGACCTGATGTCTCATCTTTATTGATTTTAATGGGTAGACCTGATGTCCTATTTGCCCCATTTTATCCAATGGGTAGACCTGATGTCTCATTTATCCCCTTGACTTTAATGAGTAGACCTGATGTCTCATTTTCCCCATTGACTCCAACGGGTAGACCTGGTGACCTGGATTTTTTGGGTGCCCCCTTGTGTGGACACACTGGGGGTTCACCAGAGCCCCCTCAAATGCCCCCTGGGGTCTCCCTGAGATATTGGGGTACCCTCTTTGCCCCTCCCAGAGCTGGAGCTGGTGCAGAACGCCGTCTTCACCGACCCCACCGACCAGAGTGCCTGGGTCTACCTGCGCTGCATCCTCTCCCGAGGTAATTTGGGGGGGACAGGGGGTCCCGTCAGACCTGGGTCCTTCACCTGGGTACCAGGGGACACCCCCTGAATGTCGGGGTCTCCCCCAAAAAGCCACCCCCCCGCCGAGGATCATCTGCGTGTACGTCAACCGAGAGGATGCCACGTTGGTCGTCGTCTTCTCCTGCCCTGTCGTGGTGAGTCAGGATGCTTGGATTCCCCCCCCACCCCCAGAAAACTTCTGGGTCCCCCCTCTGTACATCTGTGAACCCCTTGGACACCTGGATCTCCCCTCCCCCAAAAAAGCCCCCCCAAAACAGTGCGGCCTGACCTACTGAGATCACTGGACTATTATAAACTTTAATGGGTAGACCTGATGGCCCAGTGATCCGCATTGACTTTAAAAGGTAGACCTGGTGTCCAGTTTGCCCCTTTGACTTTAATGGGTAGACCTGATGACCTATTGATCCCCGTTGACTTTAATAGGTAGACCTGGTGTCCCATTTGCCCCCGTGGCTTTAATGGGTAGACCTGATGTCCAGTTTGTCCCCATTTACTTTAAAGGGTAGACTTGATGTCCTCTTTGCCCCATTGTCTTTAATAGGTAGACCTGATGTTCTCTTTGCCCCATTGCCTTTAATGGGTAGACCTGTTGTCCCCTCAGCCCCATTGACTTTAACGGGTAGACCTGATACCCTGAATAATTTGGAGCTAAAAACGCCCATTTTGGGGATCGGGAAAGCTCCGATTTTGGGTTAAAACCCAACCGTTTCTGCGCCCCCAGGTGAGCCCGGATGGCCCGGACCTGACGGCGACCCTGGATGGCTCCACCCTGGAAGGGGCGTGGCGCTCAGGGGAAGGGTGGCCATGCCCCAGCCACACCTGGGTATCCTTTCCTCTAAACAGGAGGGCGGGGCTGGGGTCGGCGGGGCTTAGGGCGGGGCATGGGGGCGTGGCTCTCCCAACACGCCTTGACAGGTATCAAAGCTCCTGGACCTGCCCCGCCCCACAGAGGCCCCGCCCACCGAGCGGCCACGCCTCCAGCTGGGCGTCACCTGGGAGCCCGACTCCGCCCACCACCAGGTGACGCTGCTGCCAGGTGAGAGCCACACCCAATCCCTGCCACGCCCCTTTGAGCCACGCCCCCTTTCACCGCGGCCACGCCCCTTTTCTCTCCTAGACGAGGACAAGGCCTGGTGGCAGAAGCCAATCGTGGCCCAGGAGTTGTTTTGGTAAACCACGCCCCCTCGGAGAAAACCACGCCCCCTAGATGAGGTCCCACCCCACAGGAGAAAGCCACGCCCAATCGGCGAGGCCCCGCCCACCTGGACCTTCCCTCAGCCTCCCCTTATGTTTCCCTATGGGGTGAGCAAGCCACGCCCCTTTCTGACTAAACCACGCCTATTTGCTGCTAAGCCACGCCCCTCTCTTACTAAGCTACGTCCCTTTGCTGCTAACCCACACCCCTCATGGCTAAACCACACCCCTTTGATTAAGCCCTGCCCACCTCGACCCTCCTTTAGCCTCCCTTTGCTTCTATCCCTATACGGGCTCAAGCCACACCCCTTTTATCAAAACCACGCCCCTTTCCGACCAAACCCCGCCCCCTCAGGCCCAAGGTGTGCGTGGTCAACCCCC
>NW_020917776.1:0-1328 GCF_003984885.1 Neopelma chrysocephalum | reverse complement strand
CCCCCCCCCCCCCCCCCCCCCCCCCCCCCCCCCCCCCCCAGGGCGAGCAACCACGGGATCAGCCTGGACGAGATCCCGGCCGAGCGGCGCCGGAAGCTGGAGAAGGCGCGGCCGGGGCAGGTGCTCAAATAGCCCCGCCCACCGGGCAGGCCACGCCCACACAGGTAAAGGGAAATCCCGCCCACTCAGGGGAGAGAAGCTCCGCCCACTAAGGAGGGATAAACCCCACCCACTCAGGGGTGACCCAACCCACTAAGGTGGGATAAGCCCCGCCCATGAGGTTAAACCCCGCCTACTGAGGTGAGGTCACGCCCACTCAGGTAAAGGGAAACCCTGCCCTCTCAGGGGAGATAAGCCCCGCCCACTCAGGTGAGGTAAACCCCACCCATAGGAGGATAAACCCCGCCCACTGAGGTGAGGTCACGCCCACTCAGGTAAAGGGAAACCCCGCCCTCTCAGGTGAGACCACACCCACCCAGGTAAAGGGAAACCCCGCCCTCTCAGGTGAGACCACACCCACCCAGGTAAAGGGAAACCCCACCCACTGAGGGGTGACTCCACCCACTCAGGTGAAAGTAAACCCCGCCCACAGGGCAGGCCACACCCACCCAGGTAAAGGAGAAACCCCGCCCACTCTGGGCAGAGAGGCCCCGCCCACTAAGGTGGGATAAACCCCACCCACTCAGGGGAGATAAGCCCCACCCATGAGGATAAACCCCACCCACTCAGGTGAGGCCATGCCCACTCAGGTAAAGGAGAAACCCCGCCCACTCAGGGGAGAGAAGCCCCGCCCACTCAGGTGGGATAAACCCCACCCACTCAGGGGTGACCCAACCCACTAAGGTGGGATAAGCCACGCCCTCTCTGGGGAGATAAGCCCCGCCCCTGAGGATAAACCCCACCCACTGAGGTGAGACCACGCCCACCCAGGTAAAGGGAAGCCCCGCCCACTCTGGGGTGACTCCAACCACTCAGGTGATATTAAACCCCGCCCACTGGGGGTGAGACCACGCCCACCCAGGTACAGGCAAACCCCGCCCACTCAGGGGAGATAAGTCCCACCCACTAAGGTGGGATAAACCCCGCCCACTCAGGGGTGGCCCCGCCCACTCAGGTGATATTAAACCCCATCCATAGGAGGACAGACCCCGCCCACTAAGGTGGGATAAGCCCCACCCACTAAGGTCGGATAAGCTCCACCCACTCAGGGGTGACCCCACCCACTCAGGTGGGATAAACCCCACCCACTGAGGTGGCAGAAGCCCCGCCCACCCATGTGAGACCACGCCCAGAGAAGCCCCTCCCCCGCTCATTTGCATCTCATTATC
>NW_020917775.1:0-507 GCF_003984885.1 Neopelma chrysocephalum | reverse complement strand
GAATGGGAATCTGTGAGCAAAGGGAGAAAGACCCAGTTAACCTGGACAGTGTTACCCCAGGGCTATAAAAACAGTCCAACCATTTTTGGAAACCAATTAGCTAGAGAATTGGAACAATGGGAAAGGCCACAAGGAGATGGTACTCTTCTGCAATATGTAGATGATCTAATAATAGCAACTGAAACAGAAGAAGAATGTGTTAACTGGACGATTTCTCTATTGAATTTCCTGGGTTTAAATGGATATCGAGTCTCTCAACAGAAGGCACAGCTAGTACAGAACAAAGTAATATACCTGGGATATGAGATCTCTGGAGGACAACGATCCCTAGGAACAACAAGAAAAGAAGCCATCTGCCAGATGCCCAGACCAGAAACGGTGAGAGATCTACAAGCCTTCCTTGGAATGACAGGTTGGTGCCGTTTATGGATTTATCAATACGGGATACTTGCCAAACCACTGTATGATCTGCTAAAGGAGACCAAAAATGTCCTAGTTTGGACTCCC
>NW_020917774.1:0-1118 GCF_003984885.1 Neopelma chrysocephalum | reverse complement strand
CTGCTGGGACACCAGCCTCGGGCTGCAGCTGCTCAACCTCTCCTCCATGTAGGCACCTTCAAAACACGGGCATGGGCTTCTAAACTCTATGTCCAGCATTTGTGGGCAACAAAGGAAGAAGCAGCAGAAGCTGAAGCAAAGCAGGGCCTCATGTGGCGGAGCTTCAGGGATGGAGGCAAGTAAGCACTGTGGTGTCTGCTGAAAAGATGGCCCAGTTCACCAGCTCACACTTTGCTGCTGGACGTTCCTCCTTTGGTCCTGCTGGAGCCCATTCCCTACCAGTGCATGGCCCTGCCTTGTTCCTGGATCCAATCTCCATGCCCCCTGGCAACAAGTGGGCCCTGTGTCCACCTGAGAGCAGAAACTGGCAGAACGTCTCTGCTTCCAGCACTTCTCTTGGCTGCTCCTTCAGGCGGGTGGCACCTTCATGGGAGACACAGAACAGCTTCTCATCCCAGACTTCTCCCTCTCCCCTGCACTTCCCCAATGGTCTGGACATCAGCTGCTGGCCACAGCTGAGCACACAGCAACTGGAGTGTTGAACATGCGAGACTGGGCTGATTGTTTTTTTCCAGAAGGCAAGAAAATAAGCAAAAAGAACACAAGGAAGCTTGAGAGTCTATCTGTCCAATCTACTTGTCCTGTGAAACTCAGCAGCTGATGGTGGTTTTGTGCTGCTGCTAATCACTTCCACTCAAAAATCATGCCAGGAAGGAACAACAGCTTCTACCTTCTGACAGATGCCAAGTCTTGCCACCAATTGCTCCAGCTGCCGCTCCCAACAGCCACCTGCAAGAGGGCAGACCTCAGTGCCCCTTGGCTTTGGCTGCCCTCTGGCAGAGAAGTCCCCCGGGGGCACAGCTGTTTGGGGCAGGAGACGGGCAGCACCCTTGCCAGGACTCAGGGTGGTGGCAGGTCTCCTTGGGCCAGGACTTGCCACAGCTGCTGATTTGGGTGCAGCCCTGGCCAAAGGGCTCCCGGCAGCATTGGTGCCCTTGCCCACACCTTCCTTCTCGATGTCAAACACCCTGTGTTTAGGATGGCCACCAGCCAGCACTTCTCCCAAGGAGACCGTGCCAGCTTGTGTGGAAGGCCCCGTGCCCTTCCCGCTGCGGCTG
>NW_020917773.1:0-4018 GCF_003984885.1 Neopelma chrysocephalum | reverse complement strand
TCCTGCCCCCAGGGCTCTGTGTGCTGGGGCAGGGACTCTGCTGCCTGCCAGGGTCAGCTCTCAGCCTGGCCAAGGAGCTGCCACGGGGCTGGGGGAGAAGGGCTGTGGGGAAGGAACAACTCCTGGGAGGGCAGAGCAGGGCAGAGTCCTTCTGATCTCCAAAGTGTGCTGCAGGGATGAGGGCTGGTCACAGCTCCAGATCTAAGCAGGAAATTTCCCAGAAGGTATTTGCAAGAGGCAGAGACAGACAGGGGGTACCTTAAAGAGAATGAACCAGTTCTTTCAGTGTTACACTCTGGGATTTCTGCTTACTGACTGTGACAGGGATATTAATCTCTGAGCACAGGAGGAGACACTGAAACTTGAACTCTGTTAGATTAGAGGGGATTGAACCTGAGAGTATCAGACATCAAAACTGTCTTATAGACAGCAGCAGTGTCACTTTTCCAGCCTGCTCAGGGTTGTTCTGACATTGCCATCAGAGCCTGCCCAGCCAGGGATGCCCCTGGGCAGTGCCCTGTGCTGCTGGGAGGGCTCTGCAGGGCAGAGCTGAGCCCCCAGGGCTGGGATGGGCTCTGGCAGCACTGGCAGGGCCCAGCCCTGGGCCCAGGGAAGCAGCTGCTGGCAGGGACAGCTCCAGACAGCAGAGCCCTGGGCAGGGAGTGGGGGGCAAGTGCCCCCAAGGCCTGGGGGAGGGGGTGCTCAGGTAGCTCTGGGGACCTTCCCCTGCAGCCCCAGCTCTTCTGATTCATGGGTGTAGAGATGGAACTTTGTATTCCAGATCTGTTACATCTGACATTCCTTGTGTGTGTGAGAGCTCTACTAAAGATGTTCCATGACCAACTGCAGCAGAGCAAACCTCACTCCTTAGCAGTGTATTTGGCGACATTTGACACATTGATTTCTTTTAGAAATAAAGTGGCTTTTTCACAGAGGTCTTTCTTAACTTTTCCCTGTGCTTTCCTTTTCTGAAACAGATCCTGTGCTAAGGAACAGCAAATGTCCAATAGCAGCTCCCTCACCCAGTTCCTCCTCCTGGCATTTGCAGACAGGCGGGAGCTGCAGCTCCTGCACTTCTGGCTCTTCCTGGGCATCTCTCTGGCTGCCCTCCTGGCCAACGGCCTCATCCTCAGCGCCGTAGCCTGCGACCACCACCTGCACACCCCCATGGGCTTCTTCCTGCTCAACCTCTCCCTCACAGACCTGGGCTGCATCTGCACCACTGTCCCCAAAGCCATGCACAATTCCCTCTGGGACACCACAACCATCTCCTACATGGGATGTGCTGCACAGGCCTTTTTCTTTCTGTTCTTCGTCTCAGCAGAGTTTTCCCTCCTCACCATCATGTGCTACGACCGCTACGTTGCCATCTGCAAACCCCTGCACTACGGGACCCTCCTGGGCAGCACAGCTTGTGCCCACATGGCAGCAGCTGCCTGGACCACTGTGTTTCTCAATGCTCTGCTGCACATAGCCAATACATTTTCCCTGCCCCTGTGCCACGGCAATGCCCTGGGCCAGTTCTTCTGTGAAACCCCACACATCCTCAAGCTCTCCTGCTCACACTCAGGCTACCTCAGGGAAATTGGGCTCACTGTGGTTAGTGCCTGTTTAGTGTTTGGTTGTTTCATTTTCATTGTTTTCTCCTATGTGCAGATCTTCAGGGCTGTGCTGAGGATCCCCTCTCAGCAGGGACGGCACAAAGCCTTTTCCACCTGCCTCCCTCACCTGGCCGTGGTCTCACTGTTTGTCAGCACTGGCTTGTTTACTTACTTGAAGCCCCCCTCCATCTCCTCCCCATCCTTTGATCTGTTGGTGTCCATTCTATACTCAGTTGTGCCTCCAGCACTGAACCCCCTCATCTACAGCCTGAGGAACCAGGAGCTCAAGGACGCACTGAAGAAAATGATGACTGGATGGTTTTCAGAAGCAAAAATGTTTCTGTTTTCTGCTCCATAACATTCAGTATGGATGGCTCAGCCTTCCTTCTCAGGTTTCTTATGGCAATAATTTGTGGGAGCTGTTCTCTTTTTTCTTGCAATATTGTTTTCTACAAAAATAAATTTATTCTTCATACCCTTTCTAATTCATTTTCTACTATTGAATTTAATTGTGATACTGTCTAAATGAGGAGTTGTAATTTATGTATTTCAAAAAACCTAATCTTCTTGCAGAAACTTTTTTGCAGAAATCCTTCCTCTGGTACCTCTGAAGTAGCAGGGACTGTCCCTGTGTACAGATGTAGAAAGAAAAGGAGTCTCAGCACAGCAGCACTGCCAGGGAGAACCAAAACTTCTCTGAGCTGCTCTCTTTCTACTTGCACGCTCTCCTTCTGCACCCATGTGTAAGACCTGAGTGGTTTGATGTTGGGGTGCAGAGATGTAAGAAGAACTAATAGTTTTTGCAACAAAATGTGTCATAGAAAATTACCGTGTGCAATTTAGAGAAATCAGCCAAGCAAGGTGAGAGAACAATGAAGAAGGGAACTGAAGCAGCAGGTGTATTTATAACCAGGAATACTATCTCAAAAGAGTTTATAACGTGGTCATTTGGAATTTTGGGGACTCCAAACAGAGAAGACCACCAAAGATACTTGATGAAGCGCCTCAGAGACCTTATAAGGATATGTATATACACTAATGAGTGTTGGGAGCTGCAGGTCCAGTGTGTCTGTGAATGCCCTGAATATGTAACAGGAATGCAGGGAACAAGAAATGGATAACCATGTAATGCTGACATAGCAGCAGTAGTGAAGATACCTCTGTTTTCACTTTGGTGAACTGATTCCCAGGGCACCCGGCTTGCTGGAATCATGCAGTGTGTTGTAATAGAAATGCTTGCCTACTAAAACTGACAAATTGAGTCTTAGAGGTTTCTTTAAGAGCTGGTTTTAGGCAACAATGGCGCATCATGTCCCCTCACGGCCCCTCACAACTTCTCACAGCCCCTCACAGGCCTTCATGGCCCCTCACAGCCTCTCACAGCCCCTCATAGCTCTCATGGTCCCTCATGGCCCCTCACAGCCCCTCACAGACTCTCATGGCCCCTTATAGCCCCTTGTGTCCCCTCACAACCCCTCACAGCCCCTCACAGCCCCTCATGGCCCCTCACAGGCCCTCATGGCACTCACAGCCCCTCACAGCCCCTCATGGCACTCACAGCCCCTCACAGCCCCTCATGGCCCCTCATGGCCTCTCATGGCCCTTCACAGCCCCTCATGGCCCCTCATGGCCCTTCACAGCCCCTCACAGCACCAGGTGCGTGGATTCTCCCAAAGGAGAAGGGATCAGGCCCTGCTTGTCCTCCTTTTAGTTGGGTCATTTATATCGATGAGTAAAGAAAGGTTGAAAGGAAACAGTTTGCACCATTTCCCTCTGCTTTAATTTTGGGGAGCTGAAACTCTCTGCTGACAGTGGCCTGAGTGTGACCATCAGTGCAGCCCCCCAGCCCCCTTTGTTTCCCCCCCGTCATTCCTGGTTCCAAAGCCCCCCGGCTCTGGAGGAGGCAGAGCTGCAGCACCGTGGGCTCCGTCCCCGGCCCAGCCGGGGCTCCCGGGCAGGAGCAGCAGCAGCGCAGCCCCTCCCCACCTGCTCTTGCCTTGGCTTTGCCTGGGAAGCCAGAAGCCTCTGGAAATCAGCACAGCCACTGAAACGGGAGCCGGGCCTAAAAGAGTCAACTGAGATATCTTGGCCTGCTAAGAAACCCCAATACCTGTGTTGCTAGAAGAACATTTTAGGAGCACTGGTTAATATCATGTTCTCTTCTGCTCACTGGACCAAAGGACTTATTATAGAAAGAATAGGAGTAGTACACATATGGTAATAAATAAGGTAAATTAGACATTTGAATAAGATATAGAAGGCCTAAAGCCAGGGTTTTGCAAGCTTGAAGAATTCAGGTCACCTGACAAAGAAAATTGAAGAAGTCAAATCAAAGAAGACATCCATGGCGACCACCAGAGGGATGAAGGCTTGAGGAGAAGACCCCCAGAGTAGAAGACTGTGCATGCCTGGAAAGA
>NW_020917772.1:0-743 GCF_003984885.1 Neopelma chrysocephalum | reverse complement strand
AATGTTTCAACCCAAACCCAAATGTTTCAACAAAAATGTTCCAACCACAATGTTTCAACAAAAATGTTTCAGCCCAAGTGTTTCAACCCAAATGTTTCAACAAAAATGTCAGAATCAAAATGTTTCAACCCCAATGTTTCAACCCCAATGTTTCAGCCCCAATGTTTCAACCCCAATGTTTCAACCCCAATGTTTCAGCCCAAATGTTTCAACCCAAAATGTTTCAACCCAAAATGTTTCAACCCAAATGTTTCAACCCAAGTGTTTCAACAAAAATGTTTTAACACAAATCTTTCAACTCAAATGTTTCACCAAAAATGTTTCAACACCAATGTTTCAACAAAAATGTTTCTGCCCAAATGTTTCAGCCCCAATGTTTCAACCCAAACCCAAATGTTTCAACAAAAATGTTCCAACCACAATGTTTCAACAAAAATGTTTCAGCCCAAGTGTTTCAACCCAAATGTTTCAACAAAAATGTCAGAATCAAAATGTTTCAACCCCAATGTTTCAACCCCAATGTTTCAGCCCCAATGTTTCAACCCCAATGTTTCAACCCCAATGTTTCAGCCCAAATGTTTCAACCCAAAATGTTTCAACCCAAAATGTTTCAACCCAAATGTTTCAACCCAAGTGTTTCAACAAAAATGTTTTAACACAAATCTTTCAACTCAAATGTTTCACCAAAAATGTTTCAACACCAATGTTTCAACAAAAATGTTTCTGCCCAAATGTTTCAGCCC
>NW_020917771.1:0-8268 GCF_003984885.1 Neopelma chrysocephalum | reverse complement strand
CACATCCTCAAGCTCTCCTGCTCACACTCAGGCTACCTCAGGGAAATTGGGCTTATTGGGGTTAATGCGTCTTTAATATTTGGTTGTTTTATTTTCGTTATTTTTTCCTATGTGCAGATCTTCAGGGCTGTGTTGAAAATCCCCTCTGAGCAGGGAAGGCACAAAGCCTTTTCCACGTGCCTCCCTCACCTGGCCATGGTCTCCCTGTTTGTCAGCACTGGCACATTTGCCCACCTCAACCCCCCCTTCTTCTCCTCCCCATCTCTGGACCTGGTGGTGGCAGTTCTGTACTCGGTGGTTCCTCCAGCATTGAACCCCCTCATCTACAGCCTGAGGAACCAGGAGCTCAAGGATGCCCTGAGGAAACTGATAACTGGGTGTTTTTCAGAAGCAATAAACTCTCCTTCTTCTGCATGTTATGTACCTCATTAAAGGCCAATCCTGTTATGGACTTCGTTACAGGCCCACCATAGCTTCTCTATCTTTTACTCCTGGTAGGGGTGTCATTTTTGTGACAATTTGTTCACACCAAAAAATCTTTATATCTATAAATATATATATATTTATATATATATAAACACCATTTTCAATTCGGTGTTTGCCTTCCTAGCCTAGTCCAGAGGCAGTACAAATAGGCAATTATACTCACTGTCTGCTTAAGTACCAAATAAAGAACTCTGCCTTGACTTGTTTGCCTGACATCTTTCCTCTCTGACTTCTCTGCAGCTGCAGGGTCAGGGCCTCTGTGCAGAGCTGGGCCAGAAAAGAGTCCCAGCAGAGCAGCACTGCCAGGGAGCAGCAGCCCTTCTCCTGCGTGGTCTCCTCTTCCTTCCCTTCCACACTGTCCTGCAGAGCCCTGTGTTGTTGGAGGCCTCAGTGCTCTGGCAGTCGGTCCCAGTCCTGCTGCAGGACTGTCCAGGGACTGCAGGCAGGGACAGCCACGGGCACTGCTGGCACAGAGCTGACCTCTGCAGCAGCACTGCCATCCTGCAGGGGCATCTCCTCAGGGCAGGGCCTGAAAGCTTCAACCTTCTTTCCAGTTTGCTCTCCAGGATGTGCCCAACACAACGCCCTGCAGAGGAAAACAGCAGTGACCAGCACAAGGGTGGGAGTGCTCAGGGTGGGGGCACCCAGCAGTGCCCTGGCACAGCCAGCACCGCTCCCAGCACTGGCCTCTCACCCCAGGCCATTGGGCTTGTTCTTCCCTCCAAGGAGGGACAGCAAATGACCAGCTCAGGAGTCCATGTTTGCATTGCATGGACAAGACATGCCCATGTGTCACAGCTTGGGGCTGGGGGGGTGGAAGACTTAGACAAAGTTGATGGCAGAAGCCGTCTTGTTGAACTACGAGGTGTAGAAATGACCCCATTGTTTTCCAAATTCCTTCTCAGAGAGGAGCCTGGCTGTGGCTGGATCCAATCTCAGGCTCAGATTTTGGTTTAAACTGAAGGAATTATAGAGGTGTGATTCAATCACTTTGTCCTGCAGGTTATAGTGACGGCAAATCAGAAATATTTCTATAAAACGAATTATTTATTATAACAAATTAACAGAAAATTGATCAGACAAGTGAACAGATGAAGGACATCAATCAGAATTATTTCCTGCACAGTATAAAGGCCAAAAACTTTTAGAAGTATACTGTACGATAGGACAGTGCAGTCTATCAAAGTCATTCTATTAAAGCAAATGGAACAAAGCCAGCAAAAAGAAACAATCCTGAAGCAGAGATTGAGGTAACTCACCCCACAACCACAGGGGGTAGTTCTCTCTCTTTCACTTAACCCCTGGAGAGTGACCATGAAGAACTGTCCCTGCTTCATAGCAGAAGCTCCACACACTTCAAGGAAGTCTGTGCAAGAATTTGTAACATGGACGGGGCTTTTATCGTTATAAAGGGTTTGACTGCCAGACATATTGCCAGGCCAGGGAGCAGCTTATCTGTCAAATCTTGCTTCAGAAAGCAGGATGTGTGTTTGAAGTTTCATGAAGCATTTTGGGTTTAGTACAATTCAACATTAAAAACAGCACCTTGACACCAGCAGGAACTCACCACAGAGACCTTGCATTGTTTGCATTCTCTGACCACTGTTTAGGTATTGTCAGAGCAGAGCATCCTGCCAGAAACGGACCCTTGATTCCATGAGGTTGCAAAAACTCTCAGGGTTCCTTTGGTTCCATGAGGCCCTACAGTGTCACAATGGCTCCATGATTTCACGATGTTCCAAAATATGCCACGATTCCCTTGGCTCCAAGAGGCTCCCCAGTGTCCCACCAGCCCCTGGATTCCAGGAGGCCAACCAGTGTCCCAGTGGCCACTCGGTTGCATGAGGCCCTGTTGTGGTTTAGCTCAATTTCCCCATCCCATCCTGTGCTCAGATCCCATGAGAACTGCAGAGAACCAAGCTGAGAATACGGCGGGCCTTGGTCCTCTTTGGTGCCCGGGGCTGCCCCGAGAGGGAGTCCCCGGCCGCTGCCCCCGGAGCCGCCGCGCCGTCCCCTGAGCGCCGCTGAGACGGCAGCGCTGGAGCGGGGCCGTGTCTGCCCGGAGCCACCGCTGCCACGAGGCTGCCGCCGCTGCCGCTTTTGGCCTGCGCTGCCCCACAGCCGCCCGGCACCGGCTTCCCAACACTGCCGGCGCCTGGAAGCGGAGCCAGCGCTCCTGCAGCGCCTCGGAGTCGCTGCTCTGCCGCCACAGCGGCTGCCGCCGGCGTCTGTGCCCGGAGCCGCCGCTGCCACGGGGCTGCCACACTCACCGCCAGGGTTGCCGCTCGCGCAACCGCCGCTCTGCCCCGGCTGCACCGGGACCCGGCACCGCCTCGGGCCTGCGCTGCCGCCTCAGCGGCCACAGGGCACAGAGGGATGGGGGGACCTTTGCTCTGCACCTGCTGGGGCCTTGCTTTGTTCTGCTTGGTTCTTTGCTTTAGGAAAATTGCTGTTCATTTTCATGCTCCCCTGGAACGCCTCATGAATTCCAAATGTTTCCTAATCCAGGGGGAGGGGTTTCTATGGCATCGGAGGTCCCGCCTCTTGGGACACATTGTCAATAAACCATCCAGCTGACTGGGATGGGTGTAAGAGCTGGGGAACACAGGATAATCAATCATCCCATGAAAACCTTGGAACGATCTCTACCCGAATCGTAACCCAAATGGAACAGTTTGGATACAATTCCCTAATAGTTTGGAATCTCCAGTCATTACCGACACCAGGATGGAAATTCAGCAGATAACTAAAGCCAGTCCCCTTGGGAGCCCACAACCAGCGGGGCTGAGGGAGGCCCTGGCAGCTCCCCAGCACCTCCCTCTCAGTGGGACACCTCTGGCAGCCTCTCCCAGCTCGGGAACCCTCCAGTTTGCAACACTCCAAAGACCCTCACTGATGCCCAGGACAATTCTCATCCCCCTCAACAAACACTCCTCTAACTGTGATCCTTGTCTGTTGGGAAACACAAAGGGATTTGTGGGAGTGTTTCCCTGACAACAAAGAGAATTTTGGAGGGGGACCTTTAGACACCCAGCTATTGATGTGTCCACACATCTCTGCCTGGGTGTGGGTGTGAATTGACTGTGGTGTGAATTGTTATTGTGAATCTATTAATCAGTCACTGTTAAAATTGTAGCACATGTGATTGAACCACTTGATAATTGTTCAATTGGTCAATGATTAAGTTCTACTAATGTCCTTTGCCTCCTTGTCTTTGGATTCAAATCCTTTGTGCCCTGACCCTCTTGCATCCCAAGGCTCTGTGTAAATCATTCCCTTTCATCAAAAAAAATATATTTTTCATGATGTCCACTTTAAAATCTTCGTCCTTAGCTAAACTACATAACAACTCTAATTAGCTGTAGAAGTCTTGAAGACGTGAAGACAATTAAAGGAAGAGAAATAATTTGTTTTTCAGTGTTTTAATGGTCCCCACAGTGTGTTTGGAGCTGCATCAGCTGTCAGTCCAAGATGGGCCACATCAGAACTGGTGAGGTTGGGGGGTGAGGTGTAAGGTTGATCACACAGGATCAGTGTGGATCTCCTGAGGAGACACTCAGCATCAAGATCACTTGGAGAACACCTCTATTACATCTTCTCTAAACTAAAAATATACATCCTTGAATTAAAAAAAAAAAACTATAAACTTCGAAGACTTGTTTTGAAATTGCCTTGAAGGCAATTAAAGGAAGACAAAGAGATCCTGAAGGATTTCTGGAATTTAATGAGCTCCACGGTGTGTTTGCAGCCCAGCCCATGATGCTGAGGTACTGAGAGAAGATTGAAGCAGCTGCTCAAGAAGTCAGAAGGCAAACTCCAAGTCCCTTGAAGCATTGCTGGGCTCCACTGAGGGCAGGCACTGACAAAGCCTCCCCAGGGACTCCTTGGAGCAGATCCTTGGAGGCCAGGAGTGCAGGCAGACAAAGGCTCTGGGCAGGCCCCTGCAATGCTGAGCAAAGCCTGCCTTGGTTTTGTGGAGCACAAAGGCCAGGGCCTGAGCCCCAGGCCCTGACACAGCAGATCCTGTCCCTCCCGGCTGGCTCAGGGCTGTTTGGGGGGCACTGGGATGGGAGGGGGAGGAACAACAAAGGCCAAAAACTGGGCAACCCCTGCCAGGCTGCTGAGGGAGGGGCGAGGCAGAAACCAAGTGCAGAACCTGCAAGGAAAGTGGCTTGTGGTGGCCTGAGTGGCAGAGGCAGCTGCCAGAGGCAAGGGGACAAAGGCCTGGGTGCCTTTGGGCCTTGCAGCCCTGCCAGAGCCCTTGGCCATCTCTCCTGCAGGCTGTCCTGCCCTGGCCCTGCTGCTGCTCTGGCCTTGCAGGCTGCACACACCTCTCCTGCTTTCCCACTCCCCTCCCAGCAGCATTTCTAGACCCTCCCTGATGTCTCTGCACCAGCTCTGGCTGTTGCCATGTGCACTTGGCCTTATTGCCTTGGATCCTGAGCCCCTGTGCCACAGGACATCCCTCCCAGAGCCCAGGCCCTTCTCCTGGGGGTCACTGCAGAGCTGAGCAGATCCAGGTCACCTCCCATTCCTCTGCCAACCCCCTGGGCCTGCTCTGGGCCCTCCAGGTCCTTGCCCTGCTCCCAAGGGTTGTGGGGGTGGTTAATGGTCAGGGCTTGGGGTTTAGAGCTCAGGGTGGGGATTAGGCAGAACTTTGGGAGGTTTGTTGTTCTGCTGGCAGTGTTTGGTTCATGATTATGGGAAGTGCTTTTTGGGCTGGGTCAGGATTAAAGCTTGACTTTTCATACTGGTAATACAGGTTTGGGATTGGGGTGGGCATTAGAGTACCAATAAGAGTCTGGAGTTCTGGGTTTGGACTTATTCTGGTTTTGAATTAGAGCAGTGGATTCCTTTAAATGGGAGGGGCAGCACTTTTAGGTAGTGTTGAGGCTTGAGGTTACAAAGTGCATAAAGGTCCATCAGGAATGTTTGCATAGTCAGTGTTTCAGCACCTTCAACCTTACCTGAACCAGTTTTTACCTCATCAAAATCTTTCCTCTCTGTTGGTCTCTCTTTCCTTCACCCATTATCTTATCCCTTTTGTCCCAGTTCCTCCTAACCTCCTCAGAACTTTCATCAGGATGGGCTCAGATTTGTGATGATGCTGTGAAACCTCATGCAATCAAGGAGCCACTGTCAAACTGCAGAACCTCATGGAATTACAGGGCCATTGTGACCCTGGGGAAAGCCATGGAATCAAGAGGCCACTGGGACACTGCAGGGCCCCATGGAGCCAAAGGAACTCAGGGACAGTGGGCAACCTCCTGAAATAAAGGGGCTATTGTGACACTGCAGAAACACATGGAATCAGGAGGCCATTGCTGCACTGCAGGGGCTCTTGGGAACAAAGAAACCCTGGGCCACAGTGGAATTTCATGGAATCAAGAGGCCATTGTGACACTGGGGAACGTCATGGAAAAAAAGGAATCCAGGGACACTGTGGGACTTCATGGAATCAAGGAGCACTTGTAACACTGCATGGCCTTATGGATCCAAAAGAACACAGGGAAACTTTGGAATCTCATGAAACCAAGGGACATGCGGGGCCTCATGGAACAAAAGGAACCCTGAGACATTTTGGAAGCTCATGGAACAAAATGGCCATTGTGGCACTGCAGGACCCCATGGAAACAAAGGATCACGAAGGACACTAAAATCTGGTGGAACCAAGGGGCCATTTTGACATGTGGGGCTTCATGGAAGAAAAGGAACCCTGGAACCTTTTTGAACCTCATGGAACCAAGGGGTCATTGTGACATTGAGGAACCTCATGGACTCAAGGGGCCACTGTGACACTCTGGGGCCTCATGGAACCAAAGGAACCCTGAGACATTTCAGAGCCTCATGGAACCAAGGGGCCACTGTGCCTCCCCAGAACTCCATGGAATCAAGCAGAGCCGCTGCCTCCCCCCGCTGCCGCACGGACCGGAGTCGTCGGCTCTGCCCCGCTTGGACACCTCTGGAGTCAGTGTGTTCTTGGGCAGCACAACTGATCTCAGACCAGAGAGTTTTCCACATTTTGCTTTGCCCCCTCTTTTCCCCAGGGGCAGGGCAGCCTCTTTCCATGGCCCCTCTGCTCACACAGAGTGTCCTGCTCTTCTCCTGGCACATCTCATCTCCCCACAGAGCCTTTCCCCAGGGGAACACATCTGTGCTGGCCTGAGCAGCCCTTCCTGCACCCCCTGCCCGTGCTCCCCACAGTCCCCGTGCTCTGGGCTGTGGGGGCTGCTCTTGATCGACCTGTGGAAGTTCACTGAGGGCAAGAGAAGTCACTTGCAAGAGTTTTCCCTCTACCTGCTGTGTCCCCTGGGCTTGCAGAGCTCTGTTTGCCACTTCACAGCAAGATTTAGTACTTGATCTCTGGGTGACTCCACCTTGGGCAGGATTCTGCTCCAGGGATCCATTCCCTGCTGACTGGATGGGATGGGCTGTCCCTGCAGATCCTCTGTGTTCTCCTGCACTTCCTGATTTCCTACAGACAAGTCCTCACCTGCCATCAGAGCCCTCACAAGCTGCAGAGCCCCAGGCAGGTGACTTGGAGATCATTTGTCATCTCCAATGGCCATCGGCCACCAACACACAACATCTGAACCAGCCCTCAGTCCCTGCAGTCCCAGTGGGTCCCTGAAGTCCCTGCACTGTCTCCATGGAGAAACAAGCAAAGCAACAAGACTTTTGAGAGTCTATTCCTTGGACTTCTTCTCCATACCAGTGTTGGGAAAAGACCTCAGCCTTCAGGAAGTGCCTGGAGGGGAAACCCTTTGCTGCTGGAACTCCTGTTGTGGAGCCCAGCCCTGTCCCAGCAGTGCCCAGGGCCTGTCCCTGCCTGTGCTCACAGGCCTGACACACAGCAGGACAGTGACTGAGCTGCCAGAGCACTCAGGCCTTGGGCATGGACAGGAAAGGAGAGGGTGGGAGTGCAAAGAGTGCAGCTCTGAACAGACCCAGTTCTGGTGCTCCCTGGCAGTGCTGGGACTCTTTTCCGCTTCACATCTGCAAATATGGAAATGCCCTCCAGCTTCAGGGGACATCTTGGAGGAAGGATCTGGAAAAAAGTATTCATGTCCTTTCTTACACTCAGAGTTTGTGATTCCTCATGTACAAACTAACACAGAGAGGACGTTTGACAAATACCTTGCTGCACAAACTTTTATTTTTTTTTAAATGCACACAAAGCATGATTGTATATTTTGTGGGTGGAAAAAAAAAAGGTAGAGAGTGAATTAAAAGGGATGATGAATAAAATTTCAGTGTTAATGACATGAACAGAGGGAAAAAACAGGAAAGCCCCCCACTCCAAACACTATCAAAAGCTTTAGAAGGCGGGCTGGGCCCAAAATGTGTTACACAATGAGTGTTCTGCAAAAGAAAAGAGGCAGTTTATTGCTTCTTAAAAAAACATCCAGTCATCCTTTTCTTTATGGCATCCCTGAGCTCCTGGTTCCTCAGGCTGTAGATGAAGGGGTTCAGTGTTGGAGGCACCACCGAGTACAGAACTGACACCACCAGGTCCAGGGATGGGGAGGAGATGGAGAAGGGCTTCAGGTCGGAAAATGTGGCAGTGCTGAGGTACAGGGAGACCACAGTCAGGTGAGGGAGGCAGGTGGAAAAGGCTTTGTGCCAACCCTGCTCAGAGGGGATCCTCAGCACAGCCCTGAAGATCCGTACATAGGAGAAAACAATGAAAATGAAACAACAAAGTCCTAAAGAGACAGTAAACAAGAGAAGCCCTATTTCCCTGAGGTAGCCTGAGTGTGAGCAGGAGAGCTTGAGGATGTG
>NW_020917770.1:0-2934 GCF_003984885.1 Neopelma chrysocephalum | reverse complement strand
CCTTTGGTGGTCTTGCTGAGCTCTTTGCCAGGTGGGGCTGCTGGGAGGCTTCAGCCAGAGCCAAGTTCCCCTCAGAGCAGCTTTCAAGCTTATGTTCTAGTACTCAGTAATGTCTGCGGCTGGGACAGATCTGTGCCTGGATCTGACCAATCTTGGTTTGGACTCTGACATATGTGTGACTTCCCAGCTTGACCTGGGAGCTTCCTCATCTCTATGAACACACCTGGTGATCGTTGGATATTTTTGAACCCTGAATACTGTCATGAAACTCATCCTGACCCTGACTCTCTGACTCACTCACTTGTCTTTCCAACTTGACCCCAGACATGTGTAAGACCCAAGCCAGAACAAGAGCAGGACAACATGAAGTCTGTGCACGCTTGTAGACCTGTGATCTCACTGAGGTTTTGGAGAAGCTGGGGCAGCTTCCCTGTCTGCAGTGTGCAGTGACTGTGCAGAACAGAGAGCAAAATTGCAACCCTGAACTCCGTAAGTGCAGATTTTTGTTCCCTCGGGGACCTGTCAGGCAGAATCCTTTGGGAAAGTGCCCCAGGGATTCAAAAAGGCAGAATGTAGAATACAGCACTTAAGATCTCCTGATAAAACATTATGAAAATGGCCATAGCTAGCTCCATCTGTTCATCTTGCCAAAGACATGAAGTGGATCTACCAAGGACACCAGATGGCTGTGTTTTTGGAGTATTTCTCTCCAAATCTTACAGCATGGGTAATAATATCTTTTTTTTTTTTTGAGATTATTCAAAGTTAAATCTACCCCTTATTGTAGCCTGAAATGTTAATTTTTCTGTTGAATTTTAAATTAATTAAATTGAATTTGCTTTATACTCTATTAAACCTGGTTCTTTCCAGCTGAATTTTGTGTTCACCTAAGTTTGCTTTATACTCCCTTGCAACCATTGTTATGTGACAAGGTTTTTGTAACAGAGAGGAGGTTGTGGGAAGATCCCAGGGACTGTCCCCATGATTTACAAAGCCAGTTCCAGCCAGGTAAAGAATGGTGGCCAAGCCTGAGCCTGTCAGTGACACCGGTCAAGCCTTCATGAAAACATATTAAAGAAAAGGCAAAACACTGGACAGGAAACGTGGAATGCAGAACACCAAAATAAATCTGTTGCATTAAAAATTCCTGCAAACACAAGGATCAGAGAAGAAGGTGGAGGAGGTAATTCCAGTGATGGTACAAAGATTCCCCTGCAGCCCATGGGACAGATGATGGGGAGCACATCTGCACAGCCCCTGAAGGGACCCCACACCAGAGCAGATGGATATTGGCTGCAGGAGCTGTGGCCTTATCCTGAAGGACTGCAGCCTCTGGACGGGACTCTCACTGGAACAGACCTTGAAAAAGTCCAGGCTGTGGGATGAACTCATGTTGGAGCAGGGGAAAAATGTGAGGAGGAAGGAACCTGCAGAAAGGAACTGTTGTGTTCTTCCTTTTTGGTTGGGGTAGTTTTATTCTTGACGTTTTCCTCTCCTCTTCCCCAGGCACTGGCCAGGCACTCCCCCTTCTACTTCTTCTGGTGTTTCTTTGACTTGAGCCCCCTTGGTGACACTCAACCTCCCATTTCTGTTTCTCCAAATAGCTTGTGCAGTGAGCCTGATGGGAGTCCACCCCAAAGCCTTCCAGCCTCTCTACCTCCCCTGTTAGGAAGGGGAGGTAATTCTGATAAGGGCAGTGAAAAGATCATGTTTACAGCCCCGGTGATATGAATGGCCAAATGTCCTCCTTGACATTTCCTTTGTGGCTGGGGATGTGTTTAAATACCTGAGCAATAATGACATGAAACCTTAAAACTCTCTCATGACCTGGCCGTGTTCCTGAGGGTTCTGGGACCACCCAGAGTTCCTCTGTATCAAACAGTGCCTCAATATCCCACTCCCATGGCTGAAGAGGGTTGTGCTTTTGGGACAAGCAGACCTTCCACTGCCTGCAATTGCTGAGGCTGGGCCATCAGAAATGATGCTGTGCATTCATGCCAGGCCCACTCCTTGAGATGAATGAGAAGGTGAGGAGGAGGCTCTGGGCTCAAGCCAAGGTTATTTCTCCTATCTCCTACTCCCAATCCTTATGGACATCTTCTGTCATAGGCTTCTCACCCAGTACAACTCAGCCCGGAGAAACAGGAACTGCCTTGTGTGTTTGGGAATCTTCTGACCTCCCAGGGCCTCCTGCAGCCCTGGGGTTCTCCCATGAACACAGCACAGGCTTGGATCACCATCAGCAGGGCATATTCCAGGGCCAAGGGGAACATTTCTGGGCAGAGATGCAGCTCTGATAATCAGTGGCTGTGGAGTAGCCAGAGCTGTTGTCCTCACATCCAAGGGCTAGAGACTGAAAGATGCCAACAGAGTGTGTCCTACCCACCCACGCCATTGGAGGGGGGTCCACTTGCTCACTTGCTTTTTCCCTCCCACCTTATCTCCTTTCTCCTTGGAAAGCTTTAGTGAGTATCTAGAGTGAAGAGGACAACATAGAGCCAGAAGCTGGGAAGCAGCAGAGTTTATTGAGTCCAAAGGGAGAAACCAGATGGCACTGAGAGGAGGCAACAGTGGAAGGATCACCATGGGCAAACAAGAATCAGAGCCCCACAGAGGGCGAATGGGTCAGGTCTGCTCTAAGATGCTTTTGGTGGCCACCAAGGATGAGGGAAGCAGAAAATAACAAAGGAAAAGGTGGGAAAGAAGAAAGCAGTAGAAGGAAATGAGAGGCACAGACCATGCTTTCAGAGCATACAGGCTGATCACATGCAAGGGGTTGACACACACTGGAGGACAGAGACATGCTCAGCCCCTCTGAAAGCAGTGGCCACTGTCTCGGTTGTTCAGTCTGGAATCATCTTCTGTCCTTCTGTTCTGGTCTGTCACTGGTGTCTTTAGCAGGGGGGACATCTGCCACGGTAGCAGCTGGTGATG
>NW_020917769.1:0-386 GCF_003984885.1 Neopelma chrysocephalum | reverse complement strand
AGCAGCTGCACGTGGCTGTTGTCCTGGGGCCAAAGAAGACACAAAGAACTCAGCACTACCTGCTCCATGCCCAACAGGCCCAGATCTGAAACCCCCCCAAGATTCCTGGCAGCACCCAACATCTGTGGCTGAGCACAGAGCCTTACATTGTCAAAGACTGGCCGGAGCACCTCAACCAGCCTCAGGGCAGTGGAGCTGAATTCTGCACTGTCTTCCTCATCCTGGAGCACATTCCGGAACAGGGAGAGGGTCATCCCGACCAGCTCTCCATCTCCATCACGCAGCAGCTCCAGGAGGTGCTCAGACAGGCTGCAGATTCCTTTGGCCTGTGTGGAACACAAGGCTGTGCTGGGAAGCCCTGAACAGCTGCCCCACCAACCCCACTC
>NW_020917768.1:0-1691 GCF_003984885.1 Neopelma chrysocephalum | reverse complement strand
AAGGAAAGGAAAGGAAAGGAAAGGAAAGGAAAGGAAAGGAAAGGAAAGGAAAGGAAAGGAAAGGAAAGGAAAGGAAAGGAAAGGAAAGGAAAGGAAAGGAAAGGGAAGGGAAAGGAAAGGGAAAGGAAAGGGAAAGGAAAGGAAGAAAACTGACAGCAGCACAGCCAGGATGCTGGAGGTGGGAGCGCTCATGCACTGAGCAGAAAAATTCAGGGACTGTCAGCAACAGATGGTATCTATAAATCCTAGTGACATTTGGGATTTTAATCCATTCTCCATCTAAAAACTCAGACAGCAGTTAAAAGGCCCTCATCAAGACGCATGCCGAGGATGTTGCCACATCCCAAGCCACTGACCTCCCATGCTGAGACAGCCCTCAGAGAGAGGCAGCAGGACCCAGCCCATGGATGGGCAATCAGCCAGGGAAACGGGAAGGCAGGGGATAAGGATAAGGATGCACAGGGCCGAGCAGGCAGGAGTGGCAGCACCATCATAGCCCCAAAATTCACACAGGTGCCGGTTTGCCAGGACTTGCCCTCGGGCCAGCATTTCCCCCCACAGCCTCTGGCTGTGCAACACCAGGGAGCCCCCGGGACAGCAGCGTTCCTAAACATTTACTCACAGGGAGCCAGAAACATCCTCCCGGCAAATTCCTCGATAAGATAAACCATGGAAATGTCACGACTGCCTGGGGCAGCCATCAAATAACCCCAGGGGGGAAGCACGGTGGCCGTGCCCGGACCTTACCAGTCAGCTGCATCCTCCTCCTGCTCCCAAACTGAGCAGAGCTAGATGAGGCACAGCCAGGAGATGCTGCTGTCCCCCTCTGCCCCATCAGCACGAACAGGACAAGGCAGCAGAGAACTGGGGCTGGGGTGCCTTTGACCCACGAGATGCCCTGGGGGGAGTGGATGGTGGAGAGGGGCCATCAATGTCTGGGCACAGCCGAACCCGAGGGAGGTCTTTAAAGGTGCAAGGAGGTCTTTAAAACACAAGGTGGGCGTGGGGTGATGTGTAGCCCCCAGTCCCACCGGTGTCCCCTCCATCCTCCCCCCGCAGGGGCCAAGGTCTCTGCTTCCCATCACTTGCCTCCCTCCGGGGGCCAATCGACAGCCCGGAGATGGAGATAAGGTTCTAAGGTTTGGGAGGTGAGGGAAGGAATTCGACACCCCCACCCCCCCCACCCCCCCCCCATCCCCCTCCACGTTAATAAATCACCTTGCAGACTAATTGCTCCTCGGAGGGGGGAAGACTCGCCTCCTCACCCCCCACCAAGGTCCTGGCTCAGCCTGGGAGATACTCCTGAGAAGCCCCAAATTTCAATCGCATTCTTGGCATTCTTGCCTCAGCATGAAGCCTGAAGGGGCTCTGGTAGCACCATGAGAGTCCACACCAGTTAATGGAGGGGGGATCAGCTGCTGTTTCCATGAGGGACAGGCAGGACATGCCCATCCTCAGGCCTCCTGGGAATACAGGGAGACCAGTGCACCCAGCATCCTGGCTGGAGGACAGATGCTGTGTGGCAGGACGAGGGATAGGACTGAGGATTTATGATCCAAGTCAATGCCATCCCAACCTGAAAATCAGAGAAGGACAAGGCACCCAGGTAGCATACATGACCCTAGAGCTCAAAGGAAGCCTTCTAAGCCAATGAGGCCCCTCAGCCTTGCTGATTAATTCTCTTAATTGGA
>NW_020917767.1:0-419 GCF_003984885.1 Neopelma chrysocephalum | reverse complement strand
ATCCTGCAGGCGCTGTGCCAGCTTCTTCCTGGGAGGAGATGAGCACAATGGCAGCTTAGAGCTTAGAAGGGAGTCAGTTCTGCACTGCCATGAGAGGGCAGTTGGCCACTTCGGGAGTTTTGAGCTGAGCACTTTTCACAGATCCTAAAGGATCTATCCTTTCTGTGTCCATTAGGACTGTCTTTGCACTTCTAGCCCTAAAGCCTGTGCTTTCCCTTCCAATATACACTTTTTTCTTCCTCCCTGCTCTCCCTTCCCTTCACCACAAAGACAGTACATCCCTGCCATCATCTCAACCGTGTCTCAACCCACTCAGAGATTCCCATTTCCCTTGACCGCTCTCAGTCTCTGCAGTCATTTCTCATCCCACTCCCCACGTACTTGGCCTCCTCGAGCTCCTCCGTGCGCTGAATCGCGTC
>NW_020917766.1:0-491 GCF_003984885.1 Neopelma chrysocephalum | reverse complement strand
AATGGCCTAGACCTTCTTTCAGCTTCCCAAGGAGGAGTGTGCACTGTTATAGCTCCAGCTGCTGTGTGTGCAGTGACCAGAGTGGGAGAGTGTCTCCAGATGTCCAGGAAATCCAGAAACAAAGCCATATTTTACATCAGGTAGCTCACAATGACACCCCTTTAGGTCTTCAAGGAATCTGGAGTACCCTGACCTCCCGGTTATCTGATTTTGGGTGGCTAAAGAAGCTCTTTGTAGCTCCAATCCTAACAATGGCCATTTGTATTTTAGCTTGCATCATGATTCAGTGTTGTAGCTGTGGCAATGCCTTAAGCTAGAAAGTGAAATATAGATACTGAGAGACTCATTCCCTTAATAAACTTAATCTCATGGAAAAAGCGGATTTGATAGGAGAAATAGAACACTGCTCACAGTATTCCACTATGGCCAAATAAGGAACAACAAAATCTGAAAGAAGTCCTAGAGGATTTGATCAGGGATGTACCTGAAGC
>NW_020917765.1:0-409 GCF_003984885.1 Neopelma chrysocephalum | reverse complement strand
GTCTGGGTTGGCAGGGGGGAGCACAGGGCACTGGGCAGCTGGGGGGCAGAGGGGCTGGGGCACAGGGGGGGGCACAGGGTCAAGGGGTTGCATGGACACAGTGAAGGGGGAGCAGGGGCTGCGTCTGCTGGGCTGGGGGGGCAGAGGGTGCTGGGAGGGGGATAGAGAGGGTACAGGGTGGCAGTGGGTGGTGCCCGGGGGCAGGGGCACAGCAGTGCCCTGTCCTGACACGGTGCCCAGGCGAGGTCGGGGAGCCGGGCTCGGTGCCCCGCGTCGCCTTCTCGGCCGCCCTGAGCACCCAGCGCACGGAGCCGGGCACCGTCCTCTTCGACCAGGTGCCCCCCAACGGCCCCGGCCCCTCCGCCCCCCAGCTGCCCAGTGCCCTGTGCTCCCCCCTGCCAACCCAGAC
>NW_020917764.1:0-520 GCF_003984885.1 Neopelma chrysocephalum | reverse complement strand
GGACCCCCAATACACGTGGGACCCCCAGCAACCCAAAGAGGGGGGACGTCCAGAACCCCAAAGTGGGGAGACTTGAGAGGGGGAACTCCTGGAAGGGTTTTTTTGGTCTGAATCTTGGAGTTCTGGGTTGGGTTTTTTTGGCTGAACCTTGGTGTTTAGGAGGTTTTTATGGACACAAGGTGCTTGGTGACTTCTAGAGATGGACTTGGGCAGGAGGAGCCCCCAACCCAATGCGCTCAGCCCTTGTTTTTCCCCCCACAGCAGGATTTCTCCTTCCCAAAGCTTGGCCAGATGAAGGAGGCTGCGAGGAAGAGGAAGATGCCGCGGGCCCCCCGGGCAGGTGAGGAGGAAGTCAGTGCCCCTTTGCCCTGTCTTGTCCTGTATCTCCCAGCCGAGCATCGCCCCCGGCTGCAGGACAACCCCGCTGCCGCCGCCGTCCTGCCGGGGCCGGATTTGGGGGGATGTCCTTGGCCTTCCCTCTGGGCCGGAGGCAAATCCCCTCCCTGTCCTTCTTCCTTCC
>NW_020917763.1:0-823 GCF_003984885.1 Neopelma chrysocephalum | reverse complement strand
AGTTATTTGGGAGACAGTTGTGACAGTTTTTCTATAAAATGCAGGTACAAGGCCAAATCTTGATTTCCTTGCCTTTGGCATGACTGACGTATTTGGGCACTTTTTCATTCCTTCACTTCAATTCTATGGCAAGACAGCAGAGAACTCTGGAAAAAGGTTTCTTTAACACAAGTTGAAAATGAAAAGGTTATTTTTAGTTTGAAAAAATTGTGATCTTGGCTTATTTTGCATAAAGGTCATATTCACTCACCTGATGACAGTAAAAAAGCCAACAGACAACATCAGAAATCTCAGACATTAAGGTATGTTTGGTAAGTATCATTACTATGGAAAAGAATAAACTGCTGTATCTTCCCTTTCTCTCTCCTTTTCTCTCTTCAGTCTCAGTGGCCTTTGTGTCTCATTGTCTCAGAATTTTGCAGGTGTTTACATTTTCCACACCTTACAGCACAAGGATGTCCCCTTCGACATGGTAGCCAAGCTAATGTTTGGTTGGAAACAAGCTTTATGAAGGAAAAATATTTTAATTATGCAAAGGGTTTCAAGAATTCAGATATAAAATTTCAGATTTTTAAAATTCAATCCCACAGAGTAATTTTTAACTGTACATAGAACCAGCAAAAAAAGCAAAAGCACTTTTAAGGCCATCATGTTTAAGAAAGATCATCTCTGGTTTTGGCCCCAGCTAAAGACAAAGCAGTGATTTGATTCCCTCTACATTTCAGCCTCAGCAAGATCTTAAAAGAGCCTTCATTTTCCCCCACTTGAGCTTTTTCCCCCCCCTAATATGGAAAGGTGATGAAAATGTAACAGGGTGACAGAA
>NW_020917762.1:0-391 GCF_003984885.1 Neopelma chrysocephalum | reverse complement strand
GGGATGTTCCAGGCACGGAATGTTACGAACACGGGATATTCTGGAGACGGGATATTCCTGACAGCGGATAATCCTGACACCGGATATTCCAGACAGAGAATGTTCCCGACACGGAATGTTCCAGTCACGGGATGTCCCGGACATGGGATGTTCCAAACACAGGATGTTCTGGATACGGGGTGTTCCAGACACGGGTGGTCCAGAGACCGCATATTCAGACAGGGGATGTTCCAGACACGGGATGTTCCGAACACGGGATTTTCCGGATACGGACTGTTCCGGACCTTGGATGCTCCAAGCACGGGATCTTCCGGACACGGGATGTTCCAGATACAGGATGTTCAAGACATGGGATGTTCCAGGCACGGAATGTTCCGAACACGGGATGTTC
>NW_020917761.1:0-3047 GCF_003984885.1 Neopelma chrysocephalum | reverse complement strand
TCTGAGGTAAGGCAGGAAAATTAAGGATTTGATTCAGAATTCAGTGATAAAAAATGCAGCAAAGATGAAGAGGAGAAAAAGGACAATACTTGTTGGAGACACTTTTACACAGGAATTCAGGCAGATTCAATGGCGCAAGAGTCTGCAGTGTCAAGTCTGGGTGAAGACTGTAGAGGAATCAAATGGATATCAACAGGATGAGGAACTGAGGGAAGGTTTCAATTACAAGTGTTGGAAATATCTAATCCAGTGGCAATACCTGATCACTGTTCTCCCAGTAACACAGATCCCAAAAAGAGAATATTTACTGACAAAAGGCAGGCTGCAGACACATTCCTGGAGTGTATTTCACCTCAGGAGCTGCAGGAGAAGAGACATCTGAAGAAATGAATACATTCTCTATTACTTAATTACAAGAGGCTCTGGGTTTTTAAATACTTTCATTTGGTGGTGAGACCTTGTATTAACTGTAGCCTTAAGGTATTTGAAATGAAGTAAGAGTTTGAAATACAGGAAAATTCATCAGTTTGAGTAAGGTTACAGGGTTGCAACTGTGAGCAGGATATTTGTGAAGCATTTAATCTGTCCCAAAATGTCCTTGCACAGATATGGGGCTGGAAACTGGAAGGGAATTGGGTCAAACGGGAGGTTGGGACAAACTACTTTATGTAAGGACTTAAGGAAAAAAAACTTGTAAGATCTGCTGATGCCTCTTCCAGAGATGGAAGAAGCATTTCTGTCATAGCAAGAAAAAAGTCAGCAGTTCGTCCATTTTTTTCTTTTCCATTTCAATTCCGTGCCAGTGCCAGCTTTTTTACATTGATATTTAGGAAGTGGAGATTGCATCAGGAATTGTTTCACCCTGCAGGTGTCTCTGCAGGAATGGAAGGGTGGCTGATGGGAACTGCACGGAGGTGCCCCAGTTCACCCTGGCAGGACTCACCCAACACCCACAACTGAAATTCCTCCTCTTCGGGCTCTTCCTGGGCACCTACACGCTGACATTAGTGGGGAACCTGGGCCTGATCGCCCTCATCAGGGTCAGCCCCCGCCTCCACACCCCCATGTACTTTTTCCTCACTGCCTTGGCCTTCCTGGACGTTTGCTACTCCTCCACCATCAGCCCCAGGATGCTGCTGGACCTCCCAGCAGACACCAAAGCCATTTCCTTTGCCGGATGCCTCGCGCAGCTCTACTTCTACGCCGCGTTCTGCACGGCCGAGGTTTACCTGCTGGCAGCCATGGCCTACGACCGCTACGTGGCCGTCTCCAAGCCCCTCCTCTACCAGCTCATCATGTCCCCCGTGCTCTGCACGAGGCTGGTGGCCGCTTGTTTCCTTGTGGGGCTGCTGAGCGCCGCCGCCCACACTGGCGCGGCGCTCCGGCTGTCCTTCTGCGGCCCGCTGCTCATCGACCACTTCTACTGCGACGGGCCACCGCTCTTCCTCGTCGCCACCACGGACACGCGCCCCAACCAGGCTCTGCTCTTTGTCCTGGCGGGGTTCAACATCGTTGCCACCAGCCTGCTCATCCTCGGCTCCTACGCCTGCGCTGCGCTGGCCGTGGGCAGGATGGGCCCTGTGGCGGGACGGCGCAAGGCCTGCTCCACCTGCGCCGCCCACCTGGCAGCCCTCGGCATCTGCTACGTGGCCCTCGCCTTTAATTACATGCAGCCCAGCTCGGCCCACGCGCTGAGGAGCAAGAAAGTGGCATCTGTCTTCTACACCATCGTAGTGCCCTTGGTGAACCCCATGGTTTACAGCCTGAGGAACCGGGAGGTGAACAACGCCCTCAGCAGCTTCATCAGGAGGACAATGTACTGATGAAAGACAACCTTATATTGTTTCCCTGGGTCGTTTCTCTGTAAGGAGAATGTCTCATGTAGAGGAGACTGAGGGGAGTCCTCATTGCAGTTACAGCGTCCTGGGGAGGGGAAGAGAAGGGGTGGCTACTGATCTCTTGAGGTGACCGGGGACAGAACCCAAGGCAATGGCCTGAAGTTGTGTCAGGGGAGGTTTAAGTTGGATGTTCAAAAAAGGTTCTTCACTCAGAGGGTGGCTGGGCACTGAACAGGCTCCCCAGGGCAGTGGGCACAGCACCAAGGCTGACAGAGCTCAAGGAGTGTTTGGACAATACTCTCCTGCTCATGGTGTGACTTGGGAATGGTCCCGTGCAGGGCCAGCAGTTGGACTCCATGATCCTTCCCTTCCAACGCAGCATATTCTTCTTTGATTCTGGGAGTCTGGGAGGTCTTTGAGCCTGTTGCCTCCAAGAGCATTTGGTACCTTCTTACAGCTGGAAAATTAATTAGTCTGCTCTCAAACTGTGTCCACTAGTAAAGTTGCATCGCTCTTGTCTCAGCTACAAACTTCTTGTCCACTTTACCTCAACCCTTACCCTTGTTTTGCCATGTGATAGTCATGATGCCACTGGGCAAAACAAGGGAAAGGTTTCCCTTTGCTTGTGGGGGTGACACTCTGCATCTTCACACACAATCACAGGATGGTGGAAATTTGGTGGGACTTCTGGAGATGACCTCGTCCTGCTCAAAGCCAGGGCAACCAGACAGGCTGCCAAGGAGTGTGTCCACTCTGAATAGCTTTAACCATGGGCACCCCACAACCTTTCTGGGGTTTCACTCTTGATTGCCTTTATGGAAATAAAGCTTTTTCTATGTTTCAATTGAGTTGTAGCATCATAGAATCACAGAGTGGTTTGGGTTGGCAGAGACCTTAAAGATGATCTTGTTTCAACCCCGTGTCTTGGGCAGGGACACCTTCCACTAGACCAGCTTGCTCCAAGCCCCATCTAACCTGGCCTTGAGCACTTCCAGGGATGGGGCAGCCACTGGGCACTACTGGCAAGAGTTTGGTTCTGTTCTCTTTTATCCTCCCTGCAAACAGAGATTTAGACTCACCAAGAAGTTCCCTCCCTCAGCCTTCTCTTCTCCGGGCTGAACTCCCTCACCTTGGTCCTTCTATGAGAGGTCCTACTCACTTAATCCCCCTCACTCATCCTGTTGCAGCATGTCCTTGCCTCTCCTGCTC
>NW_020917760.1:0-14375 GCF_003984885.1 Neopelma chrysocephalum | reverse complement strand
AGGCCAAGTGCCGGGTCCTGCACTTTGGCCACAACAACCCCCTGCAGTGCTACAGGCTGGGGACAGAGTGGCTGGAGAGCAGCCAGGTGGAAAGGGACTTGGGGGTGCTGATCGACAGGAAGCTGAACATGAGCCAGCAGTGTGCCCAGGTGACCAAGAAGGCCAATGGCATCCTGGCCTGCATCAGGAACAGTGTGGCCAGCAGGAGCAGGGAAGTGATCCTTCCCCTGTACTCTGCATTGGTGAGGCCACACCTTGAGTATTGTGTTCAGTTCTGGGCCCCTCAGTTCAGGAAGGATATTGAGGTGCTGGAGCGGGTCCAGAGAAGAGCAATGAGGCTGGTGAAGGGACTTGAGCACAAGTCCTATGAGGAGAGGCTGAGGGAGCTGGGGTTGTTTAGTCTGGAGAAGAGAAGGCTTAGAGGCGACCTCATCACTCTCTTCAACTACCTGAAGGGAGGTTATAGCCAGGCGGGGGTTGGTCTCTTCTCCCGGGCAACCAACAATAGGACAAGGGGACATGGGCTCAAGCTCTGTCAGGGGAGGTTTAGGTTGGATGTCAGGAAGAAATTCTTTACAGAGAGGGTTATCAGGCATTGGAACGGCCTGCCCAGAGAGGTGGTGGATTCACCATCGGTGGAGGTTTTTAAAAAGAGATTGGACGTGGCCCTTAGTGCCATGATATAGTAATTGGAGTTGGACCAGGGGTTGGACTTGATGATCTTGGAGGTCTTTTCCAACCCAACCTATTCTATGATTCTATGATTCTATGATTTTATTTCTCACAGTTACAGTAAGAATCAACCACACACAAGTGTTTACCTATTGATCTTGCAGAAATCTATCCAAGGTATGTGCTTGTAGTATAAGCCTATAAAGCATGATGAACCAACCTGTGATAAGAAAGGAAAACGGGAGTGTCATCTTCTTCCAGTAACACATACACTGTTGCTCCAGCTCCTTCAGCTACTATTACTCCAGGCTTGGTAGCTTGAGATGATAAATTGCCCACACAGATTGAAGAACTGTGGCTTGCACTCTTTCAGATTGAATTCCAATTCAATGTTGGGTTTGTGACACCGATAACATAGTTCCAATGCTATGCCCCCTACGTAAGGCACAGGTATTTGTCAAAGATACCTAAAATGCAAGAACTCAAGAATCTGATATTAACAGAGGATGTAGAATAAGGGGAGAAGTTGGAGTACAGAACAATACTGCACTGTTAGGGGTTGTTATATGAATGGTTGCATCTACATTAATAGGTTGTGGTCCCACCACGCAATCCATTGGTATAAACAATTCCATTTCCCCTGTTATGGCGAATATGGGTACTGAGGAGAAAATGAGGCTGCCGCCACACAGAGTTCAATTTCGGGACTTGTCCACCAATCTTTCCAGCGTTCCCCTTTTATTAGGGTTCCTTTGTAAACAGCACCTGTTGTTTGTCTTTTAGTTAACTGAAATTACCAGGATTGTCCTAAACCAGTGCCTTGATCCCACACATTCACCTCACATCATGTGGTGGCTGTGTTCAGCCACGAGAGAAAAACACACGCTATCATGCAGACCATTCAAAGTGGTTTTCGCTTTCAGAACACAGCACTCTCTTTATCAGAAACACCAGTCAAGGCCAAAACACTCCTTTTTGATCCTAATAAACTGAATGCTGGTGCTGTTGGCTTAACTTGTTCCTACACCTGTGGCTAACATTTTGGGAGAGCCACCATCTGGAAGAATTTCATTCCTCACCATGTTCTGCACAGGAGGTGTACAGTCACTCTATTTTGGCCTGTGATACTTTCAGTTTCTTGCAATGCCCAAACTACAACCCAGATTTGTTTTTCTGTCGCAGGGTATCTTGTCGTGAGGCCTTGGTCCAGTGGGGGAAGAAAGACACACAAGACACACTAGGATGGTGAGACGAGATGTCTGCCTGCTCAGCGCAGCAGGCAGCCTTTATTGAGCTTGCCAACTTCACACACAACACAAACATATTCCTACAACACCACCCAGGAATCCAAGCACCTGCACATTATCAAACCGTCTTAACCTTGTACTCCCTGCAACCCAAGGCCGTGTCCATGGAAACCATCTAACCAGCTCCACTGCTCCCATGGAACACGGCCTAACTTTTGCACTACCTCAAACTTTAATTGTGGGGCTACAACTTCACCCCACATTTTTCCATCAGGGTATAATGTATAGCAGAGTGTACTGGGTTTGCATAGCCAGGTAACAGGGGTGGCTACAGGGGTGGTTTCTGTGAGAAGCTGCTAGAAACTTCCCCCATGTCCAACAGAACCAATGCCAGCCAGCTCCAGGACACACCTGCCGCTGACCAAGGCTGAGCCAGTGTTGGTAGTAATGCCACTGTGATAACATATTTAAGAAAGAAAAAAAATTTTTGTGCAGAGGTAATTGTGTCCAGACAAGAAAGGAGTGAGAATATGCAAGACAAACAACTCTGCAGACATCAAAGTCACTGAAGAAGGAGGGGGAGGAGGTGCTCCAGGCACTGGAGCTAATGGTGCAGACCATGGTGAAGCAGGTTGTCCCCCTGCAGCCCATGGAGGTCCACGGGGGAGCAGAGATTCACCTGCAGTCCATGCAGGAGACCCCCATCAGAGCAGGTGGATGCCTGAGACAGGCCTGTGAACCGGTATGTATCAGTGAGAGTTTGGAAGGATGCCGAGATTGAAACCAAAACACCGCTGAAAGCTCAAAAAACCCAATATTTATTACAAAGAAGTGGTCAAGTAAACGTGAACCTGAGACAAAGAGAAAAATTAAGGGAGTACAACACCCTACTCACTCAAGTGTCACTTACGAGGTTATCTTACCAACTCCGAATGCCAAAAATCCTCTGTAGTAGTTGCATTCTCAGAGGGTCAGTAGGCTCACACATAGTGGGTGTCCCCTCAAAAGGCAACGTGGTCCTTCGTGTGAAGCGAGTGAACCCCTGGAAAGGGTTATCTGCTTTTTATCCAATTAATTGATGACGTCTACCTGGGCAGGTGTGGCCAGCACCGCCCAGCTAGAGGCCTTCAGTTCCTTCCCCCATTATGCAAGTGGCATCTCTTCTGCACATGCATGGGTACCTTGGAATTCCCCCTGCGCTTGTGCGTTATACCTCAGGGGTCTTTTCTAAATGAGTCTGGGGGCTTACTTCATCATCCTCCTCTTCACTTTCTCCTTCAAAAGCCCTTGAAAGGTGATCAGCCAATCATAAGACACCAGTTAATTTCAGTTTATACAAGATGTTTACTTCAAGGACGAAGTTCTCATTTATCAGTGCTTGTTTTCTCATAACTTGGCAGGAAAAGAACAAACTTTCACAAGTGGCTGGGGCAAACACAGACCAAAGTAGCATCATCTAATTAAGCACGAATACACCCGTGGGAAACCTGTGCTGGAGCAGGCTCCTGGCAGGGACCTGCAGACCCATGGAGAGAGTAGCTCACATTAGAGCAGGTTTCCTGGTAGGACTTGAGACCCTGTGGGGGACCCATGCTGGAGCAAGCTGTGCCTGAAGGACTGCACCCTGTGGAAAAGAACCCATGTTGGAGCAGCTCATGAAGAACTGTAGTCTGTGGTAAGGATTCAAGCTGGAGAAGTGTATTGGGTCTGGCTGAGATGGAGTTCACTTCCACATAGCAGCCCTCATAGTGCTGTGCTTTGCATTGGTAACTAGAAGGGTGTTGATAACAGACCAGTGTTTTGGCTACTGCTGAGCAGTGCTGAGCACAGCATCAGCACTGTAACATTCCTCCTCTAGCCTAAACTACTTCCTCTGGGGATTTAAATATAATGGCACCCATCCCTATGGAGAAACACGGGGATATGTTTGCCCAACCCTTCATCCATTTCCCCTTTGGATCCAATACAATTGCCTCTGGGAAGTTTAAATTCTCCTTAGATGTCAGAGACATTTTACTTTTTGGGCTTTTCGTGCAAGTTTGTGCCATTATGGTATACCTAATATACGAAGCTAGGGCCAAGAATTATCCAGAATGTGTCCAGAAGCCTACCCCAGGGGTGGGAAACTTCAAGTGGCATGGGTTGCAGGAAGATATGGGTAAATTCCTAGAAAGTTGTTCTGCTCCTACAACATGGAAGCTCACCCTGGAACAACTCCTAAACCCTACAAAAATAATGAAAACTGTGAGAGAGAGAGGTCATGATAGACCTATGGAGAGGCAACTGGCAGCTGCATGTGGAGCTTTAGCCATTGCCTACTGGAAGCTGCTCTGTATGGTGCAGCCCTTCCAGGGAAAAGGAAAAGAGGAAAACAAGATGCCTGATACCATGGTGACTCAGGATATGGCCAAATCAAAGGAACAGACCAAGCCAATGGAGGTTGCCCCTATTCAAAAGAGGAAATATAAGACCAAATTGGTTTGCCCAGTTGATGATAATGGGGAGGCAGCACCCTCACAGGCGACTGGCCCAGAGCCAGAAATCATCACTGAGTCCTTATTGTATAACAACCTCCAGAGCTTATGGGGAGATGTTATTCGTCGCTCAAATGAGCCCATTCTGGCTTGGATGATCCGAGTTTGGGACTCTACGGGTGATACCATAAACCTTGATGGTGGTGAAGCAAGGTTCTTGAGGTCTATTGCCCAGGATGTGGGTATCGAGGAGGCGTTCGTGAGAGAATCAAAGCCCCTGTCTCTCTGGGCATGGCTTTCGGATGGTGTGAGAGAGAGGTTCATTTACAGAGATTCCTTGCAGACAGACCATTATGCAAAGGGCTGGAAGACCATAGAGGAGGGGATCCTACACCTGAGGGAAATGGTACTGTTGGAGGTACTTTCTGGAAGGGATGGGCAACCCACCAACCATCCTGAGAGGGTTAGGTGTACACCACATATATGGTGGAGCCTCACACGCATGGGACCGCACGTACATGACAGTTACCTGACATCATTGCAGGCTGGGGAGAAGCGAGAACCAGTGATGTCTATAATAAATAAACTTCGGTTGTATGACAGTATGATAGAAGGCCCGCTACAGGCCTGCATCTTCACTGTAGAGACATTGATTAAGGACCTCAAGACACTAACTACAGAGGTGAAAGATAAACAGGAGAGACTGAGTAAGAAAATTGAGGGAAACAGCTTCTATATGGCCCCAGTGAGAACCAGACACCCCCCAACTAGAGAGAGTGGACAGACCTCATGAACCGAGCTGTGGTATTTCCTAGCTGACCTGGAGAAGACATGAGACGGTGGGACAGGAAACCTACCCGTGTCCTAGCAGCCTGAGTACAAGAGCTGAAGGAGGGAGAAAAAGGGAAGTTAATGAAAGTGAGTGCAGTACCGGTATCCTATGGGCAGGGATCTGACCCGCTAGAAGGTACCTCCTGTATGTATTCACAGGGAAAGAGCTGTGATTGGTAGAATGAAGACCAGTGTTAGAGGGGCCCTGCCTCTAGCCAGGTAGAGGCACGGGACAACCGTGTCTCTTGGACTGTGTGGATCTGATGGCCTGGCACGTCAGACCCACAAGAATACAAGGCTTTGGTTGACGCTGACACTCAATGCACGTTAATGACATCAGGACATGTGGGGCTGGAAACTATTTCTACCTCTGGAGTGACAGGAGGGTCTCAGTAGTTGACAGCGCTGGAAGCTGAAGTAAGCTTGACTGGGAAAGACTGGCAGACACGCCCCATTGTGACTGGCCCAGACACCCCACTGTATCGGGACGAAGTTGGAATGTTATTATTTTTGGTCTGTGTTTGGCCCTAGCCACCTGCAGAAGTTTATGCTTTTCTCCTGCCAAGTGCTCTGATAAAGCAGTGGACTTGGCCTTGGAGGGAGAACTTCTGTGTAAACTGTTTTAATTGGTCTGTTGTGATTGGTCAATGGCTCGTCAAGGGCAGTTGGAGGACAAAGTGATGAGGAGGGGAGGAAGGCTCACCCCCAGACTCAATTAAGAAAGACCCCCAAAACATACTGCGCCTGCGTGAGGGGATTTCCAAAGTCCTCACGCATGCGCAGAAGAGATGTACTTACATAACTGGGAGGTGGGACTGAGGGCCTCTGGCTGGGCGGTGCTGGCCACACCTGGGAGGTTGTGGCCACTCAGTTAATGGTATAAAAGTTGATAGTGCTTCCTTGGAGGGGGAGCTAACTTCACATCAAGGACAATGTTGCCTTTCGACGGAGACACCTGCCAGTCTTGTGAACTTACTGCCTCTCCAAGGATGCCGCTTTTCATATGGGTAATTATGGGCACCCCAGGTCGGTAAGATAACTTTATGGGCAACAGCTGGGTAACTGAAGCTTATTCCTCTCCCCCTTCCTCCCTTTTGGGTTTGTTCGTTTTGTTGGCCACTTTCTCGGTAATAAATCTTGGTTTTTGTGAAGCTTTCAACGGTGTCATGGTTTCAAGCTTCAGTATCTCCTTCGAACCTTAATCCCCCTCCCTAATACACCCACGTATCCTGGGCATTGACTATCTCAGGAACGGATATTTCAAAGACCCAAAGGGGCACAGATGGGCTTTTGGAATAGCCGCCGTGGAGGCAGAAGCGGCTAAGCAGTTGAATTGATTACTTGGCCTCTGGAGAGTCAAGGGGTGGTCAACAAGACCCACTCACCCTTCAACAGCCCCATCTGGCCTGTGTGTAAGTCTGATGGAGAATGGAGATTGACTGTGGAATATCACGGCCTGAATGAAGTTACCCCACCACTGAGTGCCACCATGCCAGACATGTTGGAGCTCCAGTACGAGCTGGAGTCCAAGGTAGTGAGATGGTACGCCACTATTGACATTGCAAATGCGTTCTTCTCCATCCCCTTAGCAGCAGAGTGTAGGCCACAGTTTGCTTTCACCTGGAGGGGGATGCAATACACCTGGAACCGATTGCTCCAGGAGTAGAAACACAGTGCCAACATTTGCCACGGACTGATCCAGGCTGCACCAGAGAAGGGTGAGGCTCCAGAAAATCTACAGTATATTGACAACATTGTCGTATGGGGGGATACAGCAGAAGAAGTTTTTGAGAAAGGAAAGGAAATTATTCAGATTCTTCTGAGAACTGGTTTAACCATAAAGAAAAGTAAGGTCAAGGGACCTGCCCAAGAGATCCAGTTCCTGGGGGTGAAGTGGCAAGATGGACATCTTCAGATCCCAACAGAAGTCATCGACAAGATAACAGCAGTGACCCCACCAACCAGCAAGAAAGAAACACAAGTCTTCCTGGGCACCATAGGTTTCTGAAGGATGCACATCCCTGACTCTAGTCAGATAGTAAGCCCTCTCTACTTGGTGACTCATAAGAATGACTTCCACTGGGACCCCAAACAGCAGGAAGCATTTGAACAGATCAAGCAGGAGATTGCCCACGCGGTAGCTCTTGGACCAGTCAAGACAGGACCAGATGTGAAGAATGTACTCTATTCTGCAGCTGGGGATAATGGTCCTTCCTGGAGCCTCTGGAAAAAGGTGCCTGGCGAGACCCGAGGCCACCCACTTGGATTCTGGAGCCGAAGCTACAGAGGATCTGAGGCTAACTACACTCCAACAGAAAAGGAGGTCCTAGCAGCTTATGAAGGAGTGCAAGCTGCCTCAGAGGTGATTGGCACAGAAGAACAGCTCCTCCTGGCACCTCGACTACTGGTGCTGAGTTGGATGTCCAAGGGAAAGGTGCCCTCTGCGCATCATACCACTGACGTTGCATGGAATAAGTGGATTGCTTTGATCACACAGTGCACCCGAATTGGAAGCCCAAATCGCCCTGGGATCTTAGAAATCATCACGAATTGACCTGAAGGTGAACACTTTGGTCTAGCAGATGAAGACGAGGTATGGGCTGAGGAAGCTCCACCATACAATCAACTGCCAGAGGGAGAAACACACCATGCCCTTTTCACTGATGGTTCCTTTCACATCATAGGAACAAACTGAAAATGGAGATCAGCTGTATGCAGCCCCACCCGACAAGTGGCAGAAGCTACTGAAGGGGAAGGTGGATAGAGTCTATTCGCAGAGCTCGAAGCTGTCCAGCTGGCCCTGGACATTGCCGAATGAGAGAAGTGGCCAAGGCTTTACCTCTACACAAACTCATGGATGGTGGCCAACACTCTGTGGGGATGGTTGGACAAGATGGAAGAAGGCCAATTGGAAACGCAGAGGGAAACCCATCTGGGCTGCCGATATGTGGCAAGACATTGCTACCTGGGTAGAGAAGTTGATTGTGAGAGTCCGCCATGTAGATGCCCATGTGCCCAAAAATGGAGCCAATGAGGAACATCGCAACAATGAACAGGCAGACCGAGCTGCACAAGTCCCAAGTGTCGCAGGTAGATCTAGACTGGAAGCACAAGGGAGAGTTGCTCCTAGCTCGATGGTCCCATGATGCCTCAGGCCATCAGGGCAGAGATGCCACCGATAGATGGGCACGAGACCGAGGGGTGGATTTGACCATGGACATTCTTTCCCAGTTTATCCATGATTGTGCTGCCATTACACAGGCTAAGAGAGTGAAGTCCCTGTGGTATGGTGGACATTGGAATAAGTATGGATACAGAGAGGCCTGGCAGGTTGATTACATCACACTGCTGCAGACCAGCCAAGGTAAGTGCTATGTGCTCACTGTGGTGAAAGCCACCACTGGATGGCTGGAGATGCATCTGGTGCCCCACACCACTGCCTGAAATACCATTCTGGGCCTTGAAAAGCAAGTCCTGTGGTGACACAGCACCCCAGAGCGCACTGAGTCAGATAATGGGACCCATTTCAAGAACAACTTGGTTACCACCTGGACAAAAGAGCATGGGATTGAGTGGGTGTATCACATCCCATACCATGCAGCAGCTGCTGGGAAGGTTGAATGGTGTAATGGACTGTTGAAAACCACTATGAAGACTTTCAAACACTGTGATCAGCACCTAGCAAAAACCATGTGGTTAGTCAACACTAGATACTCCATAAATTGAGCCGGCCCTGCCCAATCAGAGTCTCTGCACACTGCAGATGGAGACAAAGTCCCAGTAATTCACTTGAGAGGTATGTTAGGTAAAACAGTTTGGATTAACCCTGCCTCAAGCAAAGGCAAACCCCTTAGTGGGATTGTTTTCGCCCAAGGACCTGGTTGCACCTGGTGGGTGATGCAGGAAGATGTAGAAAGCTGGTGTATACCTCAAGGGGATCTTATCTTTGGGTAAACTGACCATAACTCTGTGCCCGTATCTGTATTTGTATCTATATATTTGTGAATGTGTATATAAGTAGAATAATGTATGTATGTATATGGTTGGAAAGGTTTAAAGTGATATAGTGCATTGGTATGAAAAAATTTGGGGTGGATAATCTCATAGATTTTCCTTTTTATCTTTTTTTTTCATCAGCTTCTGGTAATTTTTTCACACCAACTTGTGATAGTCAATAAAGACAAAAAGAGATAATTTGCTTATCAAATTATATTTGTAATACTGTAATTGTGAACTGTGATGTTATGTTATCATGAAGAATTATATTCTACTATGTTACCTCTAGATGTTAGCTGTCTATGTAGAAAGTATTCTCCCTAGCAACTGCAGCAGAACCTGTCAAAGAAGGCATAGAGCAGAAGGGAGGCCCCTAACAACCAAGACACCCTTAGCAGACACAATCTGATAAGAGGAAGGAGGCGGCCAGAAAGAAGACGCCAAGAGAAGCTGATAAGGAAGACAAGCAACAGGGAAGATTCCCTGGTAACAAAGACAGAACATGCGCAGAATGAACTGGTAACCAGAGACCTGGGAGGAGATTTGGGGCTATAAAAAGAAAAATTGAAACTTATTGAATTTGCGGAATGTATGGGGGAGGCAAACCCCATCCGCCCAGCGCTGTTTGCCCATTTGCCTTAAATAAACTTTTGTAAAACTTTAAAAGAGTTTTGCTCTTGTTACCGATAACAATTTGGTGCCGTGACTCGGATCAGCGTTCCTGGGCAGCAGGGCCCTCCTGGGGCAGGCGCCGCTGTCCCTGTTTGGACGGTCCCGGGGGAGTCCTGCAGCACAGACCCTGGGATTTCCGACCGAAAAGATTTAGGGAAGGCAAATTGGCAATAAATCACTGCAGTTCCCCGTAATCTTTGTGCACAAAAAACCCAGGCGAAGGCTCACTTAGGAGAAAAGTGAGTGGTAAATCCTCTTCATTTGGGAAGGGGTCTGTTTGGCAGGAGTCCGAACGGAGACTTACTCCAGGAGGGAGTAAGGGTTTCAGGTGCCGCCTGGTTGGGGAAGGGACCGTTCAGTGAGGAGCTGGACGACGGCTTACCCAGGAGAGGTAAGTATTTGCGAACCCCCTTTCTCGGTTGGGGAAGGGAATCCCAAAGTACAAACGAGTGAGACGTCCAGTAGGACGAAGTGATCGGGACCTCCTATAGTGCAGTTCCTGTATCCCGCGAGGGAGCAGGTCACGAACGGAGGGAAGCGATTGAATTGTGTGTGTGTGTGTGTGTGTGAAGGTACTTCAGAAGATGGGGCAGAAGAAAAGTAAATCTTCTGCTCCCATGGGTGGCTGTAAAACGAGTCAGGGCAATACTAAGACTGAGGAAAACCCTGGGGAGGGGGTTGGAATTAGTGATCATAAGGGGAAATCAAAGCATACCGTGCAGGAGAGGAGAGAACCCGAGAATGAGTTAGTGGTAAGGTTACCGAGCATACCTCCAGATAGTCCTTTAGGAGTTATGATTAGGTATTGGGATGATTATCCTACCAGAAGAGGGAAATTGAGAGAAAAGATGGTGCATTATTGTATGGAAGTATGGGGGGGGAAGCGAATAAGGCAGGACCGTGTGTATTGGCCGGTATATGGTTCATTTGAGGACTGGATATGTCAGGCTCTAAATCTGTATGTGAATAGTAAAGAGCTGTTTTGTGCAGAAGACAGCGAATATGCTAGTTTATGGATGAGATCAGACACTAGGCATTATTTGTTTCCCTTAAAAAACAAAAAGCAGAAGAAGAATAACTGTGATTTGGAGGATTACCAGAGGTACCCTCCACCATATATCCCACCTCCTCCACAACCTGCACCCATTCCAGCACCAGCATTTCAGCCCTCTGCCCCGACTGAACCAGAACTTGTTCTATCTGAGAACTCTCCACCTCCCTCACCTGCTGATAGCAGGAGAGTAACGAGGAGCCAGAGTAAGGCAAAACAAAAGATGAGGACTCAGTTATATCCTTTAAGAGAGGTTGCAATGGGGGGACAAGATGCTAGGTTAGGGTTTGTATCTGTTCCCTTAAATTCAGGGGATGTGAGAGAATTTAAGAAAGAGATGGGGAAGTTGCTAGAGGACCCCATGGGAGTATCTGAAAGATTTGATCAGTTTTTAGGGCCCAATATTTATACGTGGGAAGAGATGCAAGCAATTTTGGGAATATTATTTACGGTGGAAGAACGGGGTATGATCAGAACCGCAGGAATGCGGCAGTGGGATCAGAGACACCAGCAGGGGCCGGCTGCTGACACCAAGTGGCCTCTTCAGAAACCTGACTGGAATAACCAGGAGCCGGCCCATAGAGCTCACATGGCTGATTTAAGGACGATTATAGTTCAGGGTATAAGAGAAGCAGTCCCGAGAGGACAAAATATTGACAGAGTTTTTAAAGAATACCAGAGAAAGGATGAATCACCTACTGAGTGACTGGAAAGATTAAGGAAAAGTTTCCAACTTTATTCTGGCATGGATCCGCAGGGGGATATAATGGGGGGAGCTGTGTTTAAGATGCGATTTGTGCAGGGAGCATGGGAGGACATTCGGAAAAAGTTGGAGAAAGATGAAGACTGGCAGGTTAAGGGGTTGGATGTGTTGTTAAGGGAACCTCAGAGGGTATATGTGAGAAGGGATGAGGAAAGAGAAGAAGAAAGGCAAAAGAGAGAAGAGGAAATGCAAAAGAGACAGGAGGAGAAGCAGGAGGAATTACAGAAAAGACAGGAGGAAATGCAGAGGAAGCAGGTAGAAATGCAAAAAAGACAGACTAAGGTTTTAGTGGCAGCTATACGAGAAGGACAGAGGGGAGACAGAAATCAAAAACGAAGGATCCCTCGTGGGTTTGTTAAACATGAACTACCCCGGGAACGTGGTCAGTCAGAATTAAGTGATGCGAATGTTATTATTGTGGGCAGAGAGGACATTTGCAGAGGAATTGCAGAAAAAGGCTGCAGGATGACCGGATTTATCAGGAAGATTGAAGGGGTCAGGGGCTGCACCTGCTGAGGACCCAAAAGAAAACAGAGCCCTTGATAAAACTTAAATTGGGTCCTCAGCATCAAGAATTTGAGTTTTTAGTGGACTCAGGAGCAGAAAAATCAACTGTACAAAAACTACCTTGGGGCTGTATGACCTCCCCAGATACAGTCCTAGTAGTGGGGGCTAAAGGGGAACCTTTTAAAGTACCCCTTATCAAAGATGTGGAAATAGAAGCCCAAAATAAATATGCATTGGGAACATTTTTGTTAGTTCCTGAGGCTGAATATAATCTATTAGGGAGAGATTTAATAATAGAACTGGGGATTAATCTGGAAGTAAAGGAGCAGGAAATACAGGCTAAAATATACTCCCTTACGGCAGAGGATGAAAAAAGGATAAATCCTGAGGTGTGGTATACCCCTGAGTCTGTAGGAAAGTTAGATATAAAACCATTTGGAGCTTCCATCAGAAATTCAGAGGAGCCAATAAGGGTAAAGCAATATCCTATCCCTCACGAAGGAAGGGTCGCACTTAAACCAATTATCGAATGACTCTTAACGCAGGGACTGTTAGAACCATGTATGTCACCTCATAACACCCCTATTTTGCCAGTAAAGAAATCTGACGGGTCCTACCGACTGGTGCAGGACTTAAGAGAGGTGAATAAACGAACAGTTACCCGTTTTCCAGTGGTGGCTAATCCATACACTTTATTAAACCAACTTTCCCCTGAATACAAATGGTACAGTGTCATTGATCTGAAGGATGCCTTTTGGGCATGCCCTCTCGTGGAAAGCAGTAGGGATTATTTTGCCTTTGAATGGGAGGACCCTGATTCTCATAGGAAACAGCAGTTTAGGTGGACTGTCCTACCCCAGGGATGTACAGAGTCCCCTAATTTATTTGGGCAAGCCTTGGAGCATTTATTAGAATCTTTTGAACCCCGTGAGGGCACCGTCTTAATCCAATACGTAGATGATTTGTTAATTGCTGGGGAAAAGTCAGAAGTTGTTAGGGACGAAAGTATTAGGCTCTTAAATTTTCTGAGTTTAAAAGGGTTGAAAGTATCAAAGTCTAAGCTGCAATTTACAGAGGAAGAAGTTAAATATTTGGGACACTGGCTGAGTAAGGGACATAAAAGATTAGACCCTGATCGAGTGAATGGAATTTTGTCACTGTCTACGCCCAAAACAAAAAGACAGATTAGACAGCTTTTGGGATTATTCGGGTACTGTCGACAATGGATTGAAAATTATAGCAGTAAGGTTAAGTTCCTATATGAAAAATTGGCAACAGACGGGCTAGTAAAGTGGAGTGACAAAGATGACAAACAATTAGAGAAACTGAAGGAAGATTTGGTAAATGCACCTGTGTTAAGTTTACCAGATAATCGAAAACCTTTTTATTTGTTTGTGAATACTGAAAATGGTACGGCATATGGAGTCCTAACTCAGACTTGGGCTGGGCAGAGAAAACCAGTTGGATATTATTCAAAATTACTAGATCCAGTCAGCAGGGGGTGGCCAACTTGCCTGCAAGCCATCGTGGCTACGGCTTTGTTAGTTGAAGAAGCTACAAGAGTGACTTTTGGGGGAGAATTGAGAGTTTTTACCCCTCACAATATAAGGGGAGTATTGCAACAGAGAGCTGAGAAATTGCTGACAGATAGCCGGTTGTTAAAATATGAAAGCATTCTATTACATTCACCTAAATTAGAATTAGAAGTGACAAATCTACAAAATCCAGCCCATTTCTTATATTGGGAGCCCAAAGGAGACCTGGTACATGATTGCCTACAAGTAATAAATTTTCAGACAAAAATTAGGGAAGATTTAGAAGAGGAAGAACTGAATGACGGAGAGAAATTATACATAGATGGTTCATCTAGGGTAGTTGATGGGAACCGAAAGTCAGGATATGCAGTGATAGACGGAAGGACTTTTCAAGTTAAGGAGTCTGGGCCTTTAGACTAGACGTGGTCAGCCCAGGCTTGTGAGTTATATGCACTGTTGAGAGCTTTACGGCTATTAGATGGAAAAGCAGGCACTATATTCACAGATTCTAAGTATGCGTTTGGGGTGGTTCATACTTTCGGCAAAATATGGGAAGAAAGAGGATTGATCAATACTCAAGGTAAGGAACTCATTCATGAAACTTTGATTCGAGAAATTCTAAAGGCA
>NW_020917759.1:0-17185 GCF_003984885.1 Neopelma chrysocephalum | reverse complement strand
CTTTTGTAAAACTTTAAAAGAGTTTTGCTCTTGTTACTGATAACAATGCTGAGTTGGAAGGGACCCACAAGGATCATCAAGTCCAACCCTTAGCCCTGCACAGGACCATCCCCAAGAGTCACACCATGTGCCTGAGAGTATGATCAAATGCTTCTTGAACTTTGTCAGGCTTGGTGCTGTGACCGCTTCCCTGGGGAGCCTGTTCCAGTGCCCAACCACCCTCTGGGTGAAGTATCTCTTTCTAATATCTAACCTAAACCTCCCCTGACACAATTTCAGGCCATTCCCTCTGGTCCTGTCAGTGGTCACCACAGAGAAGAGATCAGTGTCTGCCCCGCCTCTTCCCCTGAGAAAGTTGTAGACTGGAATTAGGTCTCTCCTCAGTCTCCTCTTCTCCAGGCTGAACAGACCAAGTGACCTCAGCTGCTCCTCATATGGCTTCCCCTCAAGGCCCTTCACCATCTTCGTTGCCCTCCATGGGACACTGTCTAATGGCTTAAAATCTTTCCTATATTGCAGTGCCCAAAACTGCACACAATATTCAAGGTGAGGCTGCACCAGTGCAGAGTAGAGCGGGACAATCACCTCCCTCGACCAACTGGCGATGCTGTGCTTAATGCCCCCCAGGACACAGTTGGCCCTCCTGGCTACCAGGGCACACTGCTGACTCATATTCAGCTTGCCGTGGACCAAAAACTCCAGGTCCCTTTCCACGGTGCTGCTTTTTAGCATCTTATTCCCCAGTCTGTACCTACATCCAGGGTTGGCTGCACGAATTTTCTCCCTATTGTGGCAAGCAGCATCTCGTTATTCTTCCCATGTAACTTGACCTTGCTTCCACTGGGCATACACCTTCCTTTTTTTCCTTATTTCCAAGAGATCTCTTCTCAGCCAAGCTGACCTTCTGTCTCACCTGCTTGATTTCTGACATTTGGGAATTGCCTGTTCCTGTGCCCTTAGGAAGTGATGTTTGAAAAGTGACCAGCACTGATGGACCCCAGCACCTGCAAAAAGAATTTCCCAGGGTACCTTACTTACTAATTTCCCGAGCAGTCTGAAGTCTGCTCTCCTCCTTAGCTTTATCCTACATCCCTTGTGTAAAATTATCATGAATCTTATAAACTTCTCATAAACCAAAAGCTCAAGCATGTCTTGGGATAATTCAACCTCTACTTTTCATGGTCAGGTGAAATACAAATCTTTTTTTTTTTTTAATTTTTTCTGGAAGAAAATGAAATGAAAGAGATACAGTTAAAGGACTTGAACTCATACTGGGTGCTTTTGAAAGGTATTTAAAGAACAATGCAATCATCAGCCATAGTCAACATGGGTTCAGGAAGGGAAAGTCCTGTTTAACTAATTTGATGGCCTTCTATGATAAGGTCACCTGCCTAGTGGGTGAAGGGAAGGCAGTGGTTGTAGTTTTTCTGGATTTTAGAAAGGCTTTTGATACTTTCCCTCACAGCAGGGTCATAGTGAAGAACTGGCTGAAGGGCAGAGCTCAGAGGGTTGTAGTGAATGGGGCTACATCTGGCTGGCAACCAGTAATGTCCCTCAGGGCTCAGTTCTAGGGCCAGTTCTGTTCAATATATCTATCAATGATCTGGATACAGGAGTTGAATGCACCATTAGCAAGTTTGCTGATGATACAAAATTAGGAGGTGCTGTTGACTCTCTTGAGGAACAAGAGACCTTGAAGAGGGATCTAGATAGATTGGAGCATTGGTTGTTGATTAATGGCATGAAATTTAACAAATCCAAATGCCAGATTCTGCACCTAGGATGGAGGAATGCTGGGCGCAAGTATAGACTAGGAGAGGAATGGCTGGAGAGCAGCCCTGCAGAAAAGGATCTGGGGGTGCTGGTTGACAGAAGGCTCACTAGGAGTCAGCAGTGTGCCCTGGCAGACAAGAGGGCAAACCACATCCTGGGGTGCATTAAAAACAGTGTAACGAACCAGTCAAAAGAGGTGATTATCCTGCTGTACTCAGCATTGGTGCAGCATCACCTTGAGAACTGTGTGCAGTTCTGGGCCCCACAATTTAAAAAGAATGTGAAGGTCCTTGAACGCATCCAAAGGAGGGAAACGAAGCTGGTGAAAGGGCTGGAAGGCATGTCCTATGAGGAGAGACTAGGGACTTTGGGCTTTTCCAGTTTGGAGAAAAGTAGGTTGGAGGACAATCTCATTGCTCTCTACAGTTTCCTGAGGAGGGAAAGTGGAGAGGGAGTTGCTGATATCTTCTCCTTGGTATCCAGTAATAGGACGCATGGTAATGGTTCAAAGCTGTGTCAGGGGAGGTTCTGACCACACATTAGAATCATAAAATGGCTTGGGTTGGAAGGGACCTTAAAGATAATCTAGTTCCAACCCCCCTGCAGTGGGCAGTGGGCAGGGACGCCTTCCACTAGACCAGGTTGCTCAGAGTCCCATCCAACATGTCCTTTAACACTTCCAGGGATGGGGAATCCACAACTTCTCTGGGACACCTATTATAGTGCCTCACCACCCTCACAGGGAAGATTTTTTTGCCTAATATCTAATCTAAACCTACTATCTTTCAGTTTAAAACCATTCCCCCTTGTCCTGTCACTCCATGCCCTTGTAGACAGTCCCTCTCCATCTTTCTTGTACCTTTCAGGTACTGGAAGGCCACAACTGGGTCACCCCAAAGCCTTCTCTTCTCCAGGCTGAACAATCCCAATTCTCTTAGTCTTTCCTCATAGGGGAGGTGCTCCATCCCTCTAATCATCTTCATGGCCCTCCTCCAGACTCGTTCCAACAGGTTGATGTCCTGGATGCTGGATGCAGAACTCCAAGTGGAGTCTCACCAGAGCAGAGCAGAAGGGCAGAATCACCTCCCTCAACCTGCTGGCCATGCTTCTTTTAATGAAGCCCAGGACATGGTTGACTTTCTGGGCTGCGAGTGCACATTGCCAGCTCATGTACAACCTCTCATCCAGCAGCACCCCCAAGTCCTCCTTGGCATGGCTGCTCTCGATCTGGTCATCCCCCAGCTTGTATTGATACTGGGGGTTGCCTTGACCCAGGTGCAGCACCTTGAACTTGGTCTTGTTAAACCTCATAAGATTCCCATGGGTCCACTTCTTGAGCTTGTCCAGGTCCTTCTGGATGGCATCCCGTCCTTCAGGAGTGTCAACTGCACCACTGTAAGGTGATAGATAAGGCCACACAAAAGAAAGAAAAAGGCTCCTGATGGTTTCCTGGAAAAACCCGGCACGTGGGAAGACATTCCCAGGAACTGATAAAATTATTAAAACAAAGAAAGGAGTGATATGGAGATAACATGGCCTTTTTTCAAGAACATCCTGGCTACCGGGAACTCTGGAAGTGGACCCTTGGGCCTATTTCATCTGTCTATCACCCCAAAATTAGTTTATTGACTATAGCCACTCAAACTGCCTAAAGAAAAAAGTATAAAAAGAGATTGGACATAAGCAAAAATCGGGGAGAAGTTCCATCAACTCTGCGGAGGTAACTGACAGGCTACCTGTTCTCCCTCCACCTTCTCAGGATGCCTTGGGGTGAACGATAGCTTTATATATATATATACTAATTTTACTTTTGCTCCATAGTACTTTAATTTTTTTTTTTATTTATTCTTTGTTAGTTCTTTTGCTTTAAGTTTTTACTTTATTTATCCTTTGTAAGTTGCCTTACTTCTTTGCAAGTTGCTTTTGTTTTAGCGTGTGTGCCTATGCTTTGCATTATTATTTTTACTACATAGTTTGTGTGGTTTTTTTGCAGTTAAGACTCTATTCCAGACAGAGTAAACCCCATAAATTGTCACAACTTTGTATTAATAAACATGTTATTTGGTGAACTGTTAGAGTGAGTCTGTTTTTAGGTGCTGACAGTTTTGTCGATGGTGAAATAACTCATAGGAAAACCTGCTGAGGGGTTTTCCTACTGCTATTTGGTGTGATGCCTGCTCAGCTGGTGCTACGAAAAAAATTCAGGAGCCGTAAGCTGGGGTGAGATAAGAAAGGGTTTAATTATGCCAAGGCAATAGATGTTACGACACGCGCGCCGGGCTGTGCCCAAGGTGTTACATTTATAGCAATATCTGGCCAATCCCAAGTGTGTCCACCCTATAACTTTTGGCCTGGTCCACCCCCTGGCCCGCCTCTCGGAATTGGGTCTGGGGTGCTTTTTGGGACCCCCTCTTCATCATCTTCGTCATCTTCAGCGTACAGAGAGCAGGGTGACCCAGTTCTTTGACTCTGTCCTGGGGTTTAGGCCAAGATACAAGCGTTCTCCAAACAAGACAGGGTTGCCTTGACTAAAAGACTAAACATCATCTACTGGATGTGGGGGTAGGGTGATATAGGGAGTATGGAATGGGGTGAAAGGATTGAGGAATATAAACTAAGGGATACTACGGGGAGGAGGGAGAAAGGGGTTTATTTCTAAAATCTACTTCTATTACCTATAAAACTTGTAAGGTAGAAAAATAAGAAAATCATTATGGGCTTAAGGCATCAGGTGCAGTCCTTATATAAAAAGGTATCAAATGTCCTGTCCATCTCAGTGAATCTGTTAAGTGAAGGGTTCCATTAGGTGAGACGCTAACAGACTGTTTTGGACATTAAAAGGCTTTGATCTCCTAGGGAACGCTGACAGCCAAAAAAATAAATTAATACAGGTTGGACAGAAAATTCATCTTTTCTGCCCCTTTTCACATGACAGAAATGGTACCAGGAGTGGGGTGTCATGAATATTCTGCAAAAATGCAAATTTGCCTCTTTCCAAGTGGAGGAAGAGTGCACTGAAATGTTTAAGAAAGCTAAAGGAAAAGTTGTGAAATGCATGGACCACCTTAAAACTCTGCTTGCTGTTGCCTAAAGAAAATTCAGGCAGAAAAAAACTCCGAGGCAAATTAGTTTTGGAGGTGAGATAAGGAAAGGATTTTAATTTGTGCCTCTGAGGCATAAGGTTACAAGATGATCAAGTCCCTCTGTACAGATGTTACAATTTATAATATTGTCTGTCCAATCCCAGATGTTTCCACCCTGTGGCTTTTGCCCTGATCTACCCTCAGTCCGCCCCTTGGGAATTGGGGCAAGGGCTTTTCGAGACCCTCTTTTCATCAATCATCATCTTCTTCAGAGTACAGGGGGCATATATTCACCCAGTTCTTGACTGTACTTTTGCGGTTCAGGCCAAGATACAAGTGTTCTCTAAACAAAATGGGCCTACCTTGACAAGAGACTAAATATTTCTACTGGAATTCAGGGGTAGAATTGATATGGGGAGCATGGAATGGGGTAACAGGGGTTGGGGAATGTGTGTAGTTACTATGCTAAGGGTAAAGGAATAAATGCTGCTGCTTCTAAATCTACTACTATATAACTATTTAAAAAGCTTATAAAAATTAGGAAAATCAAAAAACCAGATGGACCTTAAGGCATCATTACCAACTGCAAAGAAAAACTACTGCTAGAAAAACAAACTCCTGTTGGAGTCAAACAACCCCAAAAGTCCATAACTCATCCAGATATGGGAATCTGAAAAGAAGATATTTGCTATGATAAAACCACAGAAAACTCTAATTCTAATGAAAATGAATGTACTGTTTTGCACAATGATTCCTGCTTTCCAGTACAGGTGGCAAAAATGCAAGAAAATACAGAGAAACTAGAATTAAAATTCAAACAGCAAAGTGTGCTTTGTGCACAACAAAAAACTAAAAACTCACCTGCTTCTAAACTGATTAGTGTGAGAAAAATCTCATTTTATTAAATTTAGAAAATCAGCATAAGTTTGCAAAACAAAAGGAATAAAACGAAAAGGAAAAATTAATTACAACACGTGTTGGGTGTCCTAGGGACGCAGGATTCCCAGAAACACACCCTCCAATTCCAAAGTCCTGCTTTTTAAACATTCTTAAGGTTCAACCCTGTTTACATCATAGAAGAGGCGTTCCCCTTTTCCTGGTTGACTGTGTCGTGCTGGGAGGTGGAGTGTCCAGCAGCATGGCAGCTTCCAGGACCAGCCATGTGGTATAAGGGGTTTCCTTACCAATATTCATTTTACAGTTCCCTATTCCTGTTCGCATGTTTCCCTGACACCGGTTCCAGGCTGAATCTGGCGTCTTACAACTCCTCGATACGCCTTATAGGTTAGTAAAGAAAAACTCCTATGTTAGTGATTTGTTTAATTCATTTGCTTGTAATAAAACCGATTCTTTATTTCTCACAATCCCCCCTTTTCTTTTTTATTCATGGTTTTATTATAAGCTTTTTGTTGATTGTCCTTAGGCTTTCTGGGTTTGCTCCTATTCGGTTATTATATCTTGTGTTTTGTCCATTGCTTTCGTTTGTTTGAGGGCTGGTCACAAGATCATGATGTTCTGGATTCTCAGGTTTCTGGTTGTAGTGGTCTTTGGATCCATTGGCATAGTAGTACATTGTATTCTTTGGACAACACTAGAAATTAATCTCATAAAACATGGGATTAAGCAGGGTGGAAACAATAATTCAGAGATAGCTCCTAATAAGAAAAACTTCACTTGACTTTTTCTGCTTTGCTTTGGGTTTGTTGGTGGGTCAGTAACTCTGAATTTTGTGTATTCGGTTAAGTATGGGGGTATTTTTGACTGTGAAAAAGGGGTTCCCATTTTTGCAAACACTTCATTCTAATTGTTGTAAAGCTTCTTTATAATAAGCATTGTGGTAACATTTTGGATAGTCACTCTTAACTGTAATAATTATCAGTTGTAATACTATTATAGTAAGCAGAGGTCCAGTATGACATGTGCCTCCACTCCCCATTGCCTATTGGTTTGCAACCAACAGCAGGGTAAAAGATCTTCTTTGTGGCAGGTACAGAGGCCAATCTGGTCTTGCCCTCTACTATGTTCTTTTTAATGGTTGGTGAGAGCTGTTATATTCTTTGCCCGCATAAGTTTTCTCTTGCGATAACTGTATTATCTAGTTCGCAATGCTTCATATAAAGAGGTAATGTATTTGTAATTATTACGTTTTAATTCCACTGTGAAATGTAAATCTATCTTTTGTGTTTATATCTTGTTCTCCAAGCTCAGCTTGTATTTATTTTACCAATTTCTTTATTGGTGACTTTTTCTATGAACTAGAGATCTCACTTTGTTCTACAGTAAGATGATGTCTTTTTGTAATGTTATTTCACTAGACACTAAGGTGTTTATAAGTGCTAATTACAGTTAGTATCAAAACAAGAAAACTCTCTCTGCAGCACTCAAGACAGTGGGAAAATTTTTACTTGCTGCACCTATAGAGTCAATACTACAAGTCAGCGAGAAAACTTCTCTCACAGCAACCACACCAAACATCTAAAGGTATATTTCACGCACACCGCACTCACCAAACTCCTGGAATAATTTATCTAGATACACAAGCTTCAGCTTACTCACTGCATACAAATTCTGAAACAGAAACAATTCACTGAGTCACACAAGCCCTGGTTCACACACTGCACGCAAATTTCGAATCAGCAGATACAGATTCTGAACCAGCAGACGAACTGAAAATCACCAGATAAATTGTAAACCACTAGATAAACTGAAAAACAGCACACAGAGTCTTAAACGGCACGCAGGTTCCCAAACAAATAGTATATGAGTTCTGAACTGGCACATGGGTTCTCCATTTCCGAGCCTTCTCTCTAAGTTGCCGTTTAAAAGTTTTTTTACTTAAACTGGAGTCACCCGATACTTTTTCTCTTAGGTGGTTTGTTTTAAAGCTCTGAAAACTCTCTCTTCCTACCAAAACTACTCAAAAGCTCTTCTTCTAAGCCGGAGTCTTCCCCGAAACTCTCTTTCAGCCGGGATTGCCTTAAAGCTCCCTTTCTCAACCAAAGCTGTCTACATCTCTTTCTAACTGTTTTACCACACTTAATGGATCTTTCAGCAGCCTCTTCATCGCCTTTCCAAGTTCTCGTACTTTAGTTCTCGTCAAAAGACCATTCACACAGTTCATCTCCCTCTGTGTCTCCCGCATCAGGAGTAGTAATTGAATCATGGGAAAAATCTTGCCCCCTCCAGGAGCTACGCTGCAGGAAACCCCGTCCTAGGGCTGTACTGCTGCTCCAACCCGTGTCGTGTTGCGTTGTGGGGGACTTCTGCCGGAACACCCCACCTAGAGGCTAGTTGTGGGACCTCTGCGGAAACACCTCGCTGAGAGGCTAGTTGTGGGACCTCTGCGGGAGGACCCCGCCGAGAGGCTGGCCATGGGGGACTTCTGCGGGTAAACAACAGTCTTCCCTCAGGCACTATGAAATTCAATGTTTACTTTTTCAGTTGGCTCAATTTACTACTAGTGAGTTACTTTTAAGTATTTCTTGAGTGTTTGAGCTCTTTTCAAGGGTCACTTTTCTGCACTGTTTTTGTCAGATTGAAAAACAAATTTATTTTTTTTTTTGTTGAAGTACTTTGACAGGTGATTGTAAGATTATTTATATGATTATTCTCAGCATCTATCAGCAGTAATGACTCCAACTTAAAACGTGATTAAGGCGAACAGAGGTCCAGTATAGTTTATACTTCCACTCTCCATGCCTATTGGGGTGTAACCAATAGCAGGGAAAAAGGGTCTTTTTCGTGGCAAGTACAGGGGCTAATCTGGTCTTGCCCTCTGTCGCTCTATTGGGTGGTTTTGTAGGTTGGCTGATCAGGCTCTAAGACTCTGCTGCTGTTTGACTGACTGTTGAGAAATGGTTTTTATACTATACATTTTAGTATAAAATACAAGTCTATTTTAACAGACAAACAACAACACAATTCATATTTCACTCTTACGGTTTGGTCTGCATTTACATTATTGACTTTTGCATCGATGGTTCGTTTCTTGAGTTGGGAGCTCCACTTCCTTGGTTGAAGGTTGTTTTTCAGGGTTGGTTGCTTCTTAGTTACTGTAAAAGAACTTGCTTTCAAGTTACTTTAAGTTTCAGATATTTCTTTAGGCATTTCTTTAACACCTTTCAACAAGGTATTAATTGTTATTTTTGTTCTAAATATTAATTTCAGTCACTTTTACTGGAACACGTTTGCCCCAGCTACTACTCTCATCTTGCATTGGTCTTCTCACTCAGATGAGAGCTAGTGGGCAAGCTCAAAATACTTCTTTCAAATTTGCTGTTAAAACCATTTGCCCCCAGGCATTCAGGCGATACTTTGCTCATCATATTATCTCTTTCACTTTTTGCAGACTTCACTCTAGCCAACGTGCTTATACACACCTTGGGATCTACACTCAATTTTCCTTTTTAAAACAAAAGCTCGACCCCCAATTCCTCCTTTGAGGCACTATTGTCACCAGATCTCCACTTGCTAAGTCCATCTCTGCTACCAACAGGTACCCCAACACCTCTCACACCAAAATTCACTGTGTCTTTTTGGCAGGATGTTCCCGCTGCATTTCTGAACTTAACCACTTTACATGCTTCCCATGGACTCTTTCCCAAAGCGGTCCAGTAAACTTGGTTAAATGGTTTTTCCATTTACATAGTTATTAAGGACTTGACAAATCTAGCTGTCAAAAGGGTCAAATTGGGGTCAAATAAGGTAATGTGATTTTATTGGTACTTCTGTTCATTCATATATTCACAATTGTATCATGGTTGCCTTATTTTTTCCTCCGAGTCCATTTTGCTTCATCCCATGTCTCTAACATTTTACCTAGAGGGGAGTCTTGGGGAATATTAGGTATCTTTTCTGATTTTTTTTTCCTTTAATTTCTATAGTTGTCTTACTTCTTGCAATTCCCACTGTAATTTTTATCACGGGAATTTCTCTTGTTATGCTGCGAGAAACCTGTGCGGGAATGCCCCGTCTTACAGACTGACGGTGGGAAACTTCTGCGGGAACGCCCCGCCCTAGAGATTGACTGTGGGAAAACTCTGCGGGAATGCCCCGCCCCCCCGCAGTCTCCGAAAGACTACGAGAGAAACCGGGCACCCTCGGAGCACGTGGGCACCCCCTAAACAAAGACAGCAAAGCGTTCTACTGCCCCTGCCGCCCCGAGACACTCACAGCTAGGGGTCCTCTCTTCCCTGTTTCTTGTCTTTCTTATCAGCTCTTCCTGGCGTCTTCTTCTTATCAGGTCTGGCTGCCTCCTTCCTCTTATCAGATTGTGTCTGCGCAGACTGTTTTTGTTGTTAGGGGCCCTGTCTTCCCTGTTTTATGTCTTCTTTGACAGACTCTGCTGTGGTTGCTAGGGAAATCTCTTTCTACATAGATATCTAAGATCTAGAGGTAACATAATAGGATATAGTCCGTCATGATAACATAACATTACAGTTTGCAATTACAGTATTACAAATATAATTTGATAAGCAAATTATCTTTTTTTGTCTTTATTGACTATCATAATCCTCCCTTTTCCTTATTCATTAGTAATTTGCTTATTGAACCTCATTACAGCTTCCTGAGCTGCAATTAAGGTAGGAGGTTGTTCTGCTTTAGGTGTCTCTTCATTCAATTCCAGATATTGCTGTCTCATTACCATAAGTTTTACCGTTTCAACTCTACTTTTAATAAAAGTCACAATTTTATTTAGAATACAGGGACCAAATGTCAAAATAATTAATAGCGTTATTAGGGGGCCTATTAGGGTAGAAACTAAAGTAGTTAACCAAGGTGATTGGTTAAACCATGATTCAAACCAGCTCTGTCGAGTTTCCCTTTCCCTTTTTCTTTGAAGAATTCCTTCACGTAATTTAGCCATAGATTCACGCACTACTCCTGAATGATCCACATAAAAACAACATTCCTCCCCTAATGAAACACATAGCCCCCCTTGTTGTAAGAATATTAAATCTAATCCTCTTCTATTTTGCAAAACTACTTCAGAAAGTGAAGTGAGGGACTTCTCTAAGTATGATATCGATTTTTCAATTCTCACTAAGTCTTCATCAACTGCTGCTCTTAGAGATGTTATCCCTTTATTTTGCTCAACAAAGGATGCAATTCCCGTGGCCGCCCCCGCTGCTCCCAGACTAAGGAGCATGGCAATAGTTATGGCAGTAAGTGGTTCCCTTTTTTGTATTCTGTCTTTATTATCATCCCAATGGTCTAGAATCGATTCCCTTGAATGATAAAGTATTCGGGGTACTACCGTTATTTGTACACAGAATTCCTTACTTTCGTCAAATATTTGTAAAGATATGCAGGGAGTTATGCCCGTCCTTGAGCATATCCACCATCCTTCCCCTCCAGGTATGGCCCATTTCTTTGTTTTATCTAGTTTCTTTATAACGGCCCATCTTCGCGAACGAAGATTTGGGGAAAGGTCTTTTACCTTTCCAGCCTGCGCAATGGATTTTTTAGGTGAGACACAGCCTGCGCTGAACTGAGCCCACCCTTTAATCCTAAGGTTCATCTGCCGGGGCCAAGCAAGCTTGGACAATGGCAGTGAGGTCCTCAGGACGTAGGTTTGTTTAGAGTGACCTTCTCATAGATGGATGGCCTCACAGGCCTAACGGACTCCATCTGCCCGGGGGACTGGCTGGATTCGAACCTGGGTTGCAGAGGTGAGAGTCCTGCACGCTAACCACTAGGCCACCAGGGGTCCCCAGTTTCTTTATGGTATAGCTGCATAAGTCCTTCTTGGTTGTAGGTACATTCCCTATACACACTCCCTGTCCTCTCACCTGCTGGAGAGTGATTCCTACTGTAGCGACCATGCGGTCACTGGTCTTTATATAATAAAGAAATCATGTACGCTCCCTGTGAGATGGTAGACAAAGAGGCTTTATTTGAAATTCCCGCTCCCTTTTATATCCCATAACCATGTGATCTCTTTCTCCAATGGGGGTTGTAAACCTCGGCACATGCTCTCTGGGCGTCTCTGCCCTGGTACATTCCCTTTGTACCTCAGACACGCCCCTACATCACCCCTCTTTTTATTATTTAAGAGGATCACAAAAACAGTGCAAAACAACAGTACAACAATCAGAACAGTACATTATAAACTACCAAAGCTTGCAATGACCCAGCACACTGCTTGCTTCGGTCTCTTATGCTTCTAATGTAAACCTTTTTAAAACCTTCTTATATTCCTAAGGGGTAGTGCAACTTGGAGAAATAACTTTATTAACTTAAAGGCCTTGGCCTAACCGTGCAAACTTATAACCTTTATTAACTTGAGGGTTTTAAATAACTTGGGAGTTCAACTTTATTAAGAAACAGGCTAAGCTTAGCAAAACTAAATTCTCTTAAAGTGACCCTGTGGCAGAGGTATTGATATTTGTGAGGTGTTTAGTGTTTCAATATTTGTCCAGTCATACAACACTCTTGTCCATTCACTCTCTCAATCGCTTGATGGTCATCATTCCACACATCATACACACATTCATGGGTTTTTACAAGCTGCTTTTTGCCACACTGGTCGTCCTTAATGTAAACCTTAAACATAAACATAACTTTCTTACAACTTCTGTGTCACTCTGGTTCTTGCTCATGTGATTTTATGCCTTGTGGGGTGTAACAGACCTGGAAGGGGTTCATTTTAACTCTTTTCCTTCAGACTCCCCAGCATAGCCTCTCTCCCAAATGAGAGATTCAGTGGTTCCGTTCACTGCCCAGATATCAAATCCCTCACCATGACCGATGTTTTGGGAGAGGCACACTAGCCTGGGGTTCGTGTTGCTTTTCATACTTACATGTTTCCAGCATTGTCACAATTTGAAAATTAATACATACATGGCTTTTCACAGATATTCTTTTAGCTATACAGATTCTCTCCCCCCTTTTTTGTTTAGTTGACACTGTTTTGATGTGTAGTGTGCTCTTTGTATAATTACCTGTCTAATGAGTGAGTGTGGAATACTTGTGACATGAGAATTTTCCTATTTGATAGGAAATGTAGCTGTTTTACTGTGAATATTATGGACCAAGAGTTGCTGGGCAACTAAGCCAGAGTGTTTCCCACTCTTGGCCTTTTCTGCAGTGGGTGTTGTGGAGATTACGTGATGTGGGTATATACCTACTGTTACATGTACATATTGTAATATGTCCAATTCAGAGATGTGTGTGAATCTGTTTGCTCAATCTCATTTGCAATTAACCATGTGGGGTTAACGCGTTCTGAGATGGCATGGTTGTGATTATTGACAGTTTGGGCGTGACATGATGAAGTCTTGAGCTGATTGAATGTTATTTGAATTGTCTATTTAAGGAATTTGCATTCTGATGGAAAAATTAATTAGACAACTTTGCTTGCTCCAAGACCTTAGATATGATGTTAAAGGTTGTTGTTTTGTCAGTCTCTTAGCTCTTTGTCAGTTGTTGGCCCTTACCTGTCATTGTGTTACCCTGTATGCATTACATGAAAATCCAAACCTTCTATAATTCACAAGAAACCAAATAGAACGCATTTCAATTAACAGGTAAACGCTACGATATCTCAAATAAACAAACTTTTTAAGATGGGGTATTAACTTGCAATATAACAGAAACCAGTTACAACATTAAAAAATTGCTTAGTAAACTTTCCCAAGGCAATATGGACGGAGTCAGTTCCAGAACCTGCACAGCTTTGGTTCGTGGTCTGCGTCTGTCTTTCCCTTGTTTTGTAGCAGGATTTTACCTGAGTTATTACAGCCTTTAATGCTGTTCCCAGATGCAGGTGTGAAGGCCCTGAAACCTTTAACTGGTCCGTGTTCGCATCTGGTCATGGCTTTTGAAGGTAGATTAGTGATCTGTGCCCACAACCTGTGTTTTGAGAGATGCATGAAAGTTTTACCATGAAAGCTTGTTAAGGCAGCTTGGAACCCTGCGTCCTCAGCTGGCATCCTATCTAAATTGTCCTTCATAGCTGGAATGTAGATGGTAGTAGGGTCCCTTCCATCCGATTCCTGCAGTCGTCCTCTGCCTTTAACGACAAGCTTTGCATACATCTCATTAACAGTCCACACAGTGTCAGATGGTGTGTGGGGCAAGATTAGCCACTTTAGAATTTGCAGTGGGTCTTTTTCAGTCTGATCCCACTGCAACAGGGCTGCTAATGGTTGATACCTGCTGGGAATGAAGGCTAGGCAGATTTGCAGTTCAGGATTTCTCCTTCTGCCTTGCCCTCTCTCTATTGCCTTGGTATGAATGCCTAACACCCTTTTGGTTTCTGGTACCAGTAGCCTGTTAGACATTAGACTAGAGTCTCCCTTTGGCAGCTGAAGCAGAGGGTGTAACTCCTCTGAGGTTGTGCCTGAAATAGGCCTTAACCAATTGACAGTCCCCTGATGCTCCTGCAATTCACTTAAATATAAAGTGTTTTTTACCTCGAGCTGCAGCAGCTGTGGAGAATCCTTTTGCTGCATGAATTCCTGTCCAAGGAAAGTCCAGGGTAGTGGTTGCTGGATTTTCTCCGCTGCAAGTTGTAACCCTGCATCTTGGACAGTTTTGATTAGAGCAGTAAGAGTAAAAGGCAGTTCATTTCCTGTGGCCGTGCTCATTGGTATGTTATCTGTATAAGGATGTATCGTGGTTGTTTGATACCTTGTTGGGCTATTTTGCATTCCCTGAGGAAGGACAACCCAGCAATAGCCTTGCATGGGCCGTGCACTGTTCAAGGCCATGATGGGAAAGGTAAGCCTTGGCACATCCTCAGGGTGTAGGAAGGTGTTAAAGGAACAAATCTTTGAATCAGTTACCAATAGCGGCCAACCCGTTGGGAGCATATTGGGTGAAGGCAGTCCATGCTGCAGTGCTCCTGCAAGCTTTATGACTGCACTTACTGCTTTTGAGTTTGGCAGCACTGTCCACCTGTCACCTTTCTTGTGGGTGCAGAATATAGGGGCATTGTCTGGGCTGTTTGCTGCCACTTTCGGGCTTGCTTCAAGCTGCTTCCTCTCTGGCACATGAAAGCCGGTGGCACAGAGGGCAATCTTGGTTCCCAGTGAGGGGGTGTGGGCGGGTGTCGGAGGCGGCGAGGGGGCGGAGCTACCTCCCCCCTCGCACCTATGGGTGGGGCGGGGAGGCGCAGGGGCCGGAAGAGACAGGTTAGTTCCCAGGCCATTTGATGGGCAAGATGGCGGCACCCATGCGGGGCCATGTGGCTGGCAGTCATCCGTGGCACGGTGAGGCAAATCTGCTGAGTTACCCCCCCGATCGCCGTAACGGAGCCCTCTGCGATGATCCCAGGAGTGGGGGTCTCGCATCAGAGGCTCCGTTCCCTCCCAACGGCCCGTGTCCCTTTGGGTCTCAGCTTCTGACTCAGTGCTTATTAAGTTATGAATGTTTCCCTTTCCCCCCCCCACCGGACTTTGGGTGTTTGTGTTCCTACGCCTAAAAGTTGGGCGGCTGCTGCTAGCAGTATTATTGGGGGGGTGCGTGTCGGTGTTATATGCTTGTGTTGTCCGTTCGTGGGCTCTGTGTAGTGCAGACATTATTATTTGCCATGCTGGGAAAGCTTTGATAGCCTGGGGGTCTCCCCCCTGTGCTGTTAGCTTTAGCAGATCCCCTATTTCTTCCCATATGTGTATGTTAAGGGCTTCTACCAGTGGCAGTTCGGGGACAGCTGTGTGTGATAGTCAATAAAGACAAAAAGAGATAATTTGCTTATCAAATTATATTTGTAATACTGTAATTGTGAACTGTGATGTTATGTTATCATGAAGAATTATATTCTACTATGTTACCTCTAGATGTTAGCTATCTATGTAGAAAGTATTCTCCCTAGCAACTGCAGCAGAACCTGTCAAAGAAGACGTAGAGCAGAAGGGAGGCCCCTAACAACCAAGACACCCTTAGCCGACACAATCTGATAAGAGGAAGGAGGCGGCCAGAAAGAAGACGCCAAGAGAAGCTGATAAGGAAGACAAGAAACAGGGAAGATTCCCTGGTAACAAAGACAGAACATGCACAGAATGAACTGGTAACCAGAAACCTGGGAGGAGATTTGGGGCTATAAAAAGAAAAATTGAAACTTATTGAATTTGCGGAGTGTATAGGGGAGGCAAAACCCCATCCGCCCAGTGCTGTTTGCCCATTTGCCTTAAATAAACTTTTGTAAAACTTTAAAAGAGTTTTGCTCTTGTTACCGATAACAATTTGGTGCCGTGCTTCAGACCAGCGTTCCTGGGCAGCAGGGCCCTCCTGGGGCAGGCGCCGCCGTCCCCATTTGGACGGTCCCGGGGGAGTCCTGCAGCACAGACCCTGGGATTTCTGACCGAAAAGATTTAGAGAAGGCAAATTGGCAATAAATCACTGCAGTTCCCCGTAATCTTTGTGCACAAAAAACCCAGGCAAAGGCTCACTTAGGAGAAAAGTGAGTGGTAAAACCTCTTCATTTGGGAAGGGGTCTGTTTGGCAGGAGTCCGAACGGAGACTTACTCCAGGAGGGAGTAAGGGTTTCAGGTGCCGCCTGGTTGGGGAAGGGACCGTTCAGCGAGGAGCTGGACGACGGCTTACCCAGGGTGAGGTAAGTATTTGCGAACCCCCTTTCTCGGTTGGGGAAGGGAATCCCGAAGTACAAACGAGTGAGACGTCCAGTAGGACGAAGTGATCGGGACCTCCTATAGTGCAGTTCCTGTATCCCGCGAGGGGGCAGGTCACGAACGGAGGGAAGCGATTGAATTGTGTGTGTGTGTGTGTGTGTGAAGGTACTTCGGAAGATGGGGCAGAAGAAAAGTAAATCTTCTGCTCCCATGGGTGGCTGTAAAACAAGTCAGGACAATACTAAGATTGAGGAAAACCCTGGGGAGGGGGTTGGAATTCGTGATCATAAGGGGAAATCAAAGGATACCGTGCAGGAGAGGAGAGAGCTCGAGAATGAGTTAGTGATAAGGTTACCGAGCATACCTCCAGATAGTCCTTTAGGAGTTATGATTAGGTATTGGGATGATTATCCTACCAGAAGAGGGAAATTGAGAGAAAAGATGGTGCATTATTGTATGGAAGTATGGGGGGGGAAGCGAATAAGGCAGGACCGTGTGTATTGACCGGTATATGGTTCATTTGAGGACTGGATATGTCAGGCTCTAAATTTGTATGTGAATAGTAAAGAGCTGTTTTGTGCAGAAGAAAGCGAATATGCTAGTTTATGGATGAGATCAGACACTAGGCATTATTTGTTTCCCTTAAAAAACAAAAAGCAGAAGAAGAATAACTGTGACTTGGAGGATTACCAGAGGTACCCTCCACCACATATCCCACCCCCTCCACAACCTGCACCCATTCCAGCACCAGCATTT